>NC_073386.1:9371962-9536962 GCF_028641065.1 Leucoraja erinaceus | reverse complement strand
TCCCTATAGCAGTGGATCCTCAGAGCATCCTTAAAATAGCTGGACACTGTCCGTTCTGTATCTATGCAATGTATGCATTTGGCAACAATGTAAGATGGACTGGAACATCCAGTTTTCACCAACAGTTTAAAGTCTCAGTGTGTGAGCAGTGTGTGCAATCTTGCAAACCTTTATCAGTAAATATCTGCTAATTCACTGTCCCAGTGGTGGCCAGGGTGGGCAGCAGCGCCCCCTATGGGTCTGTGGGATTCACCTGCTTAGAGGCAAAGGGGTGGATGGAGCTGTCAGTATGTCCCTAACATGTTCATGGGTCGGAATTAGGCCATTCGGCCCATCAAGTCGACTCCGCCATTGAACCATGGCTGATCGAAGGTAGACAAAAATGCTGGAGAAACTCAGCAGGTGAGGCAGCATCTATGGAGCGAAGGAATAGATGACGTTTCGGGTCGAGACCCTTCGTCTGAAGAAGGCTCTCGACCCGAAACGTCACCTATTCCTCCGCTCCATAGATGCTGCCTCACCCGCTGAGTGTCTTCAGCATTCTTTGTCTACCTTCGATTCTTCCAGCATCTGCAGTTCTTTCTTAACCATGGCTGATCTATCTTTCCGTCTCAACCTCATTCTCCTATGTTGGAAGGAACTGCAGATGCTGGTTTAAGCCGAAGATAGACACAAAAAGCTGGGGTAACTCAGCGGGACAGGCAGCATCTCTGGAGAGAAGGAACGGGTGACGTTTCGGGTCGAGACCTTTCTTCGGACTGGCTTCTCCTGTCTTCGCCCCATAACCCCTGACACCCCGTACAAATCAAGAACTTGTCAATCTCCGCCTTGAAAAAAATTTGGGAACCACCACTGGGAATTTGGGAACTATCCAAAAGTTCCAAACGTTCCAAACCCCAATGCTTTGTCACTGGCTCACTGTTCTCTCACTCCCTTGAAGCTTGCTCATTGTGGTGAAAGATTCATTGGACTGCAGTGTCACAGCTAAAGAAAGTCAATTTAAAGCATAGAAACAAAGAAGTACAGACGATGGTTTTTACCAAAGACGGATACAAAGTGCTGGAGTAACTCATCGGGTCAGGCAGCAACTATGGAGAGCTGTACCTACCCTACCCACTCGTCTCCCCTCTTCCCCCTCCCCCCCCTTCCTCCACCCTCGTCGTTTAACCAATTTCACAGTTCTCCAGATTGTATCCCTCTTGAGATCGCACCTTCCCTAGCCAACAATGGGACTAGCCAGGCTCCCACCCTGAGGTCGGGTTGCCAACTTCTCACTCCCAAATAAGGGAGAAACGCTCAACATAAGGGACAAATTCCCGACGGCAATTCGTTGACCGACTCGGCCCGTGGCTGGGTGAATGATGAGTTGGCCCGGGTGCTGGACGGCACACAAAGCCCAGCCGGCGGGCCAGCTGAGGAGTTTCGGCCCATGAGATACGTCGCGCGCAAAGTCCGGCGCCCCATCCAACTCGTGATCGGCCATGAGAAGGAGGGGTGGCAGAGTCGGCGGTAAGCGACGGTCGGACAGCTGGCCGGGCTGCTGACCGACGGGGCCACGGGCGAGGTGCTGCTGCTGCACTCCATGGGCTGCACTACGTTGGGACCGGTGAGGCGGGGTCCGGACGCGGCGCTCCGACCCAACAGTCCCCTCGACCTGAGTAGTAACAGTCAAATACGGGACAAGGGCGGTTCCATATATGACTAACCAATTTAGCCCAATGTACGGGATGCCCCGGCTAATATGGGCCAGTTGGCAACCCTGTCACAGACACTGTTGTACTTTCACTCTAACTAGTCGTGAGAACATTGAAATGGATGTGAGTGTAGAACCACTGTGGGCTCCAGCAATAGGTGATCAATTATATGGTCTTTATTACCAAGTAAGTATCAGAATCTCACTTTGGGGTCAGATGGGGTGCTTTGATAGTACAGACGGTGACATGAGAAACTGCAGTTGCTGCAATCTTGACCAAAATACAAAGTTCCTCCAGTAGTATCACGGAACTGCAGATGCTGATTTTTAAAATAAAGACACAAAGTGCTGGAGTAACTCTGTGGGTCAGGCAGCATCTCTGGAGAACATGGACGGATGTTCAGGCTGGGACCCTTCTTCGGTCTACGTTTAAAGTTAGGACCCTTCTTCGGACTATGTTTCCAGTCAGGACCCATACTTTAGATTACGTTTCAGGTCGGGACCCTTCTTCAAAGTTCCTCCGGTGCTGGCTTCTGCAGAGTTCCTCCGGCACATCGTTTTTTTTTATTGCAAGGAGCCTGGTTCAAACCCAGGTGAGGGGCAGGGAGAGGGAGGGTATTGATGGCTGAAGAATGGACTGACGGAGGTGAAATTCGCTTTTGATCTGGACAGTGTTTAGCTGGAGGAAATGTGAGGCCCATTCAAGACCGGATGCTCGACAAACAATGTGACAGCGGATTAGGGAAGGCAGAGACAAGGTTATGTAGCGGCCTTCACGTATCAGGTAACCCGTGTCTGGGGATGGTGTTGCCAGGAGGCAGATCCATCCATCGTGTGGGGATAAGTTACTGTGTTGGTCAATGCAACCTTAAATAATTGCTGCTGCCTTGTGCCCAGGTTGCACAAGGATCATCTATGTGGATGCCGTGGTGTTATGAGAGTCTCTTCAGGTTACTGTGGGGTGTCGGGAAAGTACCATTTGCCTCAGGGAATCGCTCTGCGATAGATTTACTGCTGAACCTGTATCCAACGTCAGTCGATAATCAACCGGGCACTCAGTCGCCACGACCGGCATTTTGAAATGCTTCCAGTACTCGGGTCCCTGACCCATGATTATGTCCTAGGGTCGCTGGTTCAACTCCAGTTCGAGGGAGCTGCTCACCTCTGGGCGGCACAGCGGTAGAGTTGCTGCCTTGCAGCGCTTACAGCGCCGGAGACCCGGGTTCGATCCCGACTACGGGTGCCGTCTGTACGGAGTTTGTACGTTCTCCCCGTGACCGCGTGGGTTTTCCCCGAGATCTTCGGTTTCCTCCGACTCTCCAAAGACGTACAGGTATGTAGGCTAATCGCTTAGTATAAATGTGAATTGTTCCTTGTGTGTGTAGGATAGTGTTAGTGCGTGGGGATCGCTGGTTGGCGGGGACTAGGTGGGCCGAAGGGCCTGTGTCCGCACTGTATCTCTACACTAAACTAAACTACAGATCAATGTGCTTGTTAAGTGAAGGGCCTGTCCCACTTGGGCGTCAGTTGCGCGTCACGCAGGCGGCGCGCGAAGAATTTGTGAATCCCAAAATCCTGGGGCGCCGCGCGTGACCGCGCATCATTGCCTACGCCACAACGTCTCGCCACGCGCCACGCCAACGTCACGATGCGTAAATGATGTTGCCTCGTGCGTCATGTGCGTAAATGATGTCGTGTAAATGGCGCACAAATAACGCCCAAGTGGGACAGGCCCTTAACTAGTTTGGGAAACATTGATATGCAAATGAGGACCTTACAAACAAGTCACTGCCAATGAAGAAGGATCAGCAAAGGAGAATGATTCCCCTACCTGGGATCAAGGTGCCGGAGCCATGAGTCGAGGTGTCGGGGGGGGGGGGGTGGTGGTGGTGGTGTATGGAGCAAGATACCTGGGATGGAGAGGATGTGATTGCCAAGTTGCAGAGTATATTTAACAAGGGAAAGACCTTCAACTAAACGTATCCATGGATTTTACATGGGATTTTGTTTAGTTTAGAGATACTGTGTGAAAACAGGCTCTTCGGCCCACCGAGTCCACGCTGATCACTGATCACCCATTCACATTAGTTCTATGTTATCCCACATTCTCACCCGCTCCCTACACGCAAGGGGCAATTTACACTCCCGCACACAAATGTGATGTGGGGGGGGAACCGGAGCACCCAGACGATACCCACGTGGTCACAGGGAGAACGTCCAAACTCCACACAGACAGCACCCGAGGTCAGGATCAAACCTGGGTCTCTGGCGCTGGAAGGCGGCAGCTCTGCCAGCTGCCCTTTTGAGGGTGAAAATGTGGAGCGAAGGAGCAGGTTGGATGGGCTGAATGGGCTGTTCTTGCTCCTATTTCATGATCGTGATAGGAGCAGAATGAAGCCATTCGGCCCATCAAGTCTACCCCACCATTCAATCATGGCCGATCTATCTCTCCCCCTAACCCCATTCTCCTGCCATCTCCCCATAACCTCTGACACCCGTACCTTTTCAAGAGTCTATCTATCTCTGCCTTATAAATATCCACTGACTTGGCCTCCACAGCCTTCTGTGGCGAAGAATTCCATAAATTCACCACCCTCTGACGAAATAAATTACTCCTTGTCTCATTCCTAAAAGAACATTCTTTAATTCTGAGGCTATGACCTCTAGTCCTAGACTCTCCCACTAGTGGAATTATCCTCTCTACATCCACTCTATCCAAGCATTGAGAATGAGTTGATTGCACACCCATTGGTTGGGACCATTTTACCTGGCCCATGTTTCACCTTTGCAGGTTTCATTGTTGTTTTTGCTATTTGGTCAGAAAATGTTCACGTTGATGAACCATGAGTCCAATTAAGGGCCTGTCCCACTTAGGCTATTTTTTAGGCGAGTACAGGGGACTAGGCTGTCGCCGGGGTGTCGCCTGTATGGCCGTGAGTAGTCTCTTCAGTCGCTCAAAGAGTCGTAGTATCTTTCTGGGCGATTTTCAACATGTTGAAAAATTTCCGGAGGCAGTCGGTGACAGTGGGCTTGACGCCAATGAGCGTAGCTTGACTTCTCCTGACGGAGGTGCTGTCGGACTTGTCGCCAGGTTAGCGTAGGTTGCCGCCAGGTGACGTAGGTTGTCGCCAGTGCTGACTTTGATTTCCTTTGTTAACGTAATGACTCTACTTCAAATGTTATGTTTTTTTGGCCACCTGCTACGACCATGACAGTCGCCCAAAAATAGCCGAACTGGACCAGGCCCTTTAAGTGCTAATATGCACCAAATGAAACGAGGGGATTCGAGCATAGCTCTTTTTTGCATTCTTCAATTGGGGGAGTCCAGCACCAGGGGCCACAGTTTAAGAATAAGGAGTAAGCCACTTAGAACGGAGAGGGGGAAACTTATTGATCTGGACCGATCCACTGTAATTCACCGTTGGGGAGGGATTGTATTCTGATAACGATCCTGTTAATAGAATAGGATTTTTTTCCCCTGCCTCCCCTAACTAACATAGAACAAACAGTATGGGAGAAGAACAGGCCATTCGGACCATAATATCAGTGCTGAACATGATGCCAAGACCATCTCATAGCTCTGCATTCAATCATGGCTGATCTATCTCTCCCATCTAACCCCATTCTCCTGCCTTCTCCCCATAACCTCTGACACCCGTACTAATTAAGAATCTATCTATTTCTGCCTAAGAAATATCCACTGACTTGGCCTTCACCACCCTCTGACTAAAGGATCTTCTCACTTCATGGAAAGCCATTCAGCCCATTGAGTCTATGCTAGGTGATCAGAGTCACCCCCATCAATCCTCTTACTTAATTTATTCCCATTGTTCACCTATTCTCTCTCTTTGTAGGTTAATTGGTAACATTCCTCCCTCGTGTGTAGGGAGTGGATGAGAAAGTGGGATAACGTAGAACTAGACCGATGGTTGGCATCGACTCGGTGGGCCGAAGGGCCTGTTTACACGCTGTATCTCTAAACGAAACGAAACTTCAAACGTATTAATATATCCTGAAAATAAACCAGACATCAAACAGTGTATGTAATTTACTTTCTAATCTCTCTTTATTATGGGTGGTTTTCTAGAAAGTCGATTGATGAGGTTATCTGTTAAATTTAATTGCTATCGGAGTTCAGCTGATTGATGCTGTAATGTTTATATATCCACGGTCTGCCTTTCAAGTCGACGTTTTGAGGTCAAACTACAACTTAACTGCAAGCAGCTATAAAGAACTGCTTGAGGTGTCTTAAATACATAAATTATAGAAACATTCGGCCCTTCGAGCCAGCACCGCCATTCAATATTATCATGGTTGACCATCCAAAATCAGTACCCCATTCCTGCTTTTCCCCCTATATATCCCTTGTTTCCGTTAGCCCTTAGAGCTATATCTAACTCTTTTAGGAGCAGAATTAAGCCATTCGGCCCGTTAAGTCTACTTGAATCCACTAGCCCCTAGAGCTCTAACTAACTCTCTCTTAAATTCATCCAGTGATATGGCCTCCATTGCCCTCTGTTGCAGGGAATTCCACAAATTCACAACTCTCTGTGTGAAAACATTTTTTTGTACCTCAGTCTTAAATGGCCTCCCCTTTAATCTAAGACTGTGGGCCCTGGTTCTGGACTCACCCAACATTGGGAAAATTTTTCCTGCATCTAGCTTGTCCAGTCCTTTTATAATTTTATATATATATTATCCCGAACCTGACCGTTACAGTTTTCAGGCTTATAGGCTTTCATCTCGATGGCAGGAGTAAAATGAGTGTGTGGCCAGGGTCTCTGATGATGCTGGCTGCATTTTTGAGGCAGCGACTCTGGTAGCTCCCTTTGACGTCTGGACTGACATCTTCAACCTGTCACTTGCCCAAGCAGTTGTCCCCACGTGCCTTAAAACCACCTCCATCGTGCCGGTGCCAAAACACTCCACTGCGGCAAGCCTCAACGACTTCCGCCCAGTTGCACTTACCCCCATCATCACCAAGTGCTTTGAGAGGCTGGTCCTGGCACACCTCAAAGGCTGCCTACCCCCCACATTGGATCCCTATCAGTTTGCCTACCGCACGTCCTACCGCGTGTGTGGGGGGGGCGGGGGGGGAAACTTTTAAAATCTTTCCCCTGCATGGAGAACCCGACCTTTTCCCTGTCGGGCTCCATTGTCGTTGGGGCTGCAACGTGGAGCGGCCTCCAGCAGGAACGTCCTGGGGCTCCAGTCACGGAGCTGCGGAGCTACTCACCATCACGGAGCTGTCCGAGTCCGGAGCGGGTGGAGCGGTGGTGGCGCGCTGCTGTGACCCGACCCCCGGAGATTCGGAGGCTTACCGCAGGTCTGGCAGACAGTAATATCGGGAACCCGCGGGTCCCTGGTGGGAGACCGCTTTTCGAGGCTTCTGCAACGGCGACTTCACCCGCCCGAGTAGCAGGGTCGAGGATGACCTGGAGCGAGGCCTTACATCACCGCCCGGCGTGGCTTCAACGGCCTATAGGGAGGAGGTCCAGCTCCTAGCAGCATGGTGCGCTGACAACAACCTGGCCCTTAACTCCAAGAAGACCAAGGAGCTCATTGTAGACTTCAGGAAGTCTAGGGGCGGCGCGCACACCCCATCCACATCAACGGGACGGAGGTGGAACGTGTTTCCAGCTTCAGGTTTTTGGGGGTCAACATCTCCGATGACCTCTCTTGGACCCACAATACCTCAACTCTGGCCAAGAAGGCTCACCAGCATCTCTTCTTCCTGAGGAGAGTGAAGAAGGTCCATCTGTCTCCCCAGATTCTGGTGAACTTCTACCGCTGCACCATCGAGAGCATCTTTACCAACTGTATCACAGTATGGTATGGCAACTGCTCTGCCTCCGACCGGAAAGCACTGCAGAGGGTGGTGAAAATTGCCCAATGCATCACCGGTTCCTCACTCCCCTCCATCGAGTCTGTCCAAAGCAAGCGTTGTCTGCGGAGGGCGCTCAGCATCGCCGAGGACTGCTCTCACCCCAACCATGGACTGTTTACCCTCCTACCATCCGGGAGGCGCTACAGGTCTCTCCGTTGCCGAACCAGCAGGTCCAGGAACAGCTTCTTCTTCCCTGCGGCTGTCACAACTCTCAACACTGTACCTCGGTGACTGCCAACCCCCCCCCCCCCCCTCCGACACTCCTCCCGCAGGAAGAAACACAATGACTGTATGCATGCAAATAGATTTATTTATTGAAATCATATTCTATGTCGCTTTTCCAGGGAGATGCTAAATGCATTTCGTTGTCTCTGTACTGTACACGGACAATGACAATTAAAGTTCAAGTTCAAGTTGAATCTGAATCTGATGGTGGGGAGGTCCCTACCCGTGATGGACTGTTTCAATGTACAACAGCTTACTGTATTAACAAAGGCACAAAGAAGCTGCCAAACTGTTTCTCTTAGGCAGTACATTGGGATAGAGGATGACTTGCTTCCACACCATTTTGTGGGTTCTGAGATGACTGTTGCAGCAGGGCGGCACGGTGGCGCAGCGGTAGAGTTGCTGCCTTACAGCGCCAGAGACCCGGGTTCGATCCTGACTACGGTGTACAGAGTCTGTACGTTCTCCCTGTGAGGGCGTGGGTTTTCTCTGAGTGACCTGGTTTCCTCCCACACGCCAAAGATGTTCAGGTTTTTTAGTTTGATTGGCTCCGGTAAATTTGAGAATTGTACCGTGTGTGTGCAGGATTGTGCCAGTGTTAGTGCCAGTGTGATCGATCGCTGGTTGACACGGACCCGTTGGGCCGAAGGGCCCGTTTCCGCACTGCCGCCCGTTAATGTGCTTTCTGGTGTGAGGCTAATGTGGGCATTGCCGTCAATGTTAATCTTGTGATTTGGACTGACAGAGCCTGGAGCTCATGGACTGCATGTGCCTGTTGCAGCAGGCTTGGACAGACATAGAGGCAGGCAGAGATTGCAGCCGCCCTCTCTGACAATCAGTCCACCCCGACTTGCCCCAGCGTTATTGACGGCTTTTCGGCTTTGCCTGAGGGGAGGAAGTAGGGAACGTCCAGCTGGGACATCTCAGTAAAAGTCCCACGGATCTATCGGTCTCTGCTGCCAGTTGTTCCTTTTCTTTTAAACAACTTTTGAGGTGTGTTTGCATTAATTTCAAGTGCTCAGCTCTGCACTGTGTCGGCTCCAAGCGAGGTATAAATATTGGAACGTTCGAAGCAAAACCTTTCGGTTAAAACAACATTGGTTTGAATCCTGACCCCTTTGCCACAGAAGGCTGTGGAGGCCAAGTCAGTGGATATGTTTAAGGCAGAGATAGATAGATTTTTGATTAGTACAGGTGTCAGAGGTTATGGGGAGAAGGCAGGAGAATGGGGTTTGGAGGGAGAGAGATAGACCAGCCATGGTTGAATGGCGGAGTAGATGATGGGCCAAATGGCCTAATTCTATTCCTATCACTTATGACCTTAAAAATCACCTGTATTTTTCATTTCTTCCATTAAATATACAAAGCCATGTCCCTCCCCATCTCTATAACTCTCTCCTGCTATAGATTCACCCATACCTCCAATTCTAGCTCTTTATCAATCTTTGAATCCATTTGCTCTCGTGTCAGGAGATGTGTGTTGATTCTTCCTGAATTGTTTCTACATTTAATTCATCTCTGACCTCCAGCTCCATCCAAGACCGCAAGGAATTGCGGTGAATTGTGGACGCAGACCAGACCATCACACAAACCAACCTCCCTCCCATTGACTCCATTTATACCTCACGCTGCCTCGGCAAGGCCAGCAGCATAATCAAGGACGAGCCACACCCTGGCCACTCCCTCTTCTCCCCTTTCCCATCGGGCAAAAAGTATAGAAGTGTGAAAACGCACACCTCCAGATTCAGGGACAGTTTCTTCCCAGCTGTTATCCAGCAACTGAACTTTCCTACCACCAACCAGAGAGCAGTCCTGAACGACTATCTGCCTCATTGGTGACCCTTGGACTGTCTTTGATCAGATCTGCACTACATGTTATACCTTAATCATGTATCTATACACTGTAAATGGCTAGATGGTAATCATGTATTGTCTTTCCGCTGGTACACAAAAATGCTGGAGAAACTCAGCGGGTGCAGCAGCATCTATGGAGCGAAGGAAATAGGCAACGTTTTGGGCCAAAACCCTTCCTCAGACTGATAGTGGGTGTGGGGGGAGGGGGAGAAGAAAGGAAAAAGGAGGAGGAGGAGCCCGAGGACTGAGGTAGGAAGGGGAGGAGACAGCAAGGGTTAACAGAATTGTGAGAATTCAATGTTCATGCCACCAGGATGCAGACTCCCCAAGCGGAATATGAGGTGTTGTTCCTCCAATTTCCGGTGTTGCTCACTCTGGCCGTGGAGGAGGCCCAGGACAGAGAGGTCGGATACGGAATGGGAGGGGGAGTTGAAGTGCTAGCTAGGATTGTCTTTCCGCTGAATGGTTGGCATGCAGCAAATGCTTTTCACTGTACCTTGGTACACGTGACAATAAACTAAACTAAACTAAAACATAACCTGTGTATACTAGGAAGGAACTGCAGATGCTGGTTTAAACTGAAGATTGACGCAAAATGCTGCAGTAACTCAGCGGGACGGGCAGCATCTCTGGAGAGAAGGAATGGGTGACGTTCCGGGTCGAGACCCTATCAATGCTGCTGTAGTGTGGAGTTACCACAAAGCGTTCTAGCGCAGTGCAGGTCAAAGATCCCATACTGGAGCAAAATAGACCACTCCTTCTAAATGCAATGGGCTGACGTGTAGTACGCAACAGCGCGAGCCTTTTTTTCATCTATTTCAGTAACTCGACCTGACCCGACCCGACTCGCAGTGTAATCAACGTTGCGGGGGAACAGTTTGTGTTAATAAATTATAATTCTGAAAATGAGGAGAAGATTTTTACCAAAGAACTTTTATTTTTACGAGGATGTTTCCGTAACCAGCTTCCGTCTCCGCACTAGTGATCTTCGCTCCGCTACGGGATCTTTGGTGCGGAGACGGAAGCCGGTTACGGAAATGGGGCCGAAAAAATTACCCACGACCGTACTACGTCTTTTTGGTCGAGTGATCTATCTTGCTCGCAGCTATAGGATCTTTGGTGGATGTCTTGTACGTTGGGCTCACCATGAGCCTGTGAAGAGGATGCTCCTGACAACATAACAGCGAGCCTGCAAACCTAACACAATTACAGGGGCCATTGTTTTTTACAGGAAGGATGCCACCTCTCCTCTGCACATAAAGTTGCTCCGTTAATGGAACAAGCGCTGGTTTCTGATTGTCTCCCTTCTGTCCAGCCATAAAAAATGCTGAATGGTCGACTGATTTGCTTTATTGAGGGGAACTTGCCGCTCCCCGTTCTGTCTGACCTCTGCCTCATTCCAATTCTTCTCTTATGTTTGAGCCATTATGTTTCCTGAAGTGGCCCTAGTGAGCCACTTAGTTGTAAACACTAAACGCCCCTCAAAGCCCAGCGCCAGCCACCACGGTGGCCAGAGATTAATGAAGAAGGGCTGTAAATGTGTCGAGCAGAAACCCAGGGCACTGGGCCGGTAGCATCCGTCACATGCTATCAAATGAAAGGGCATGGAGCGTGGAAAGGGACAGCAATTGAACGGGTAAGAGAAGTGGACGGGGGAGAAAAGGGAGTGAGGGGCAGAGAAAGGGGATGTTATTATGGGAGATGACGGGAGGGTTATGTTTTAGAGATGCAGCGTGGAAACAGGCCCTTCGGCCCACCGGGTCCGCGCCGACCAGCGATCCCCGCACATTAACACTATCCTATCCCCACTAGGGACAATTTGTACATTTACCAAGCCAATTAACCTACAAGTGTTCGGCTGGCGACCGGAAGGTAGCCAGTTCGAATCCCGCTTGGAGTGCATACTGTCGTTGTGTCCTTGGGGCAAGACACTTCACCCACCTTTGCCTGTGTATAATGTAATGTAATTATGTGAAGCACTTTGGGGTCAATGCAAGTTGACTGAAAATGTGCTATACAAATAATATTATTATTATTATTATTACAAACCTGTACATCTTTGGAGTGTGGGAGGAAACCGAAGATCTCGGAGGAAAAAGTACACGGGGCCGCAGGGAGAACTCGGTACAGACACCGTACAGGGAAACGGACGGGACCGCTCCTGCCGGGGTATTTACGCCTGGACACGGGCCCGCAGTGGATGAGAGGGGGTCTCTCAGCCTGGCCCATGTGTACACATCCGTTCACAAAGTGGGTCTTGTCGGAGTCAATGTGCCCACTCCACACAGAAACACGTGTGGCCACTAGAGCTGGGAGTGAGAGACACTTTACTCCCCCCCCACCACCACAACCAAACACAAACCACACAAGAGGGGCAGTTTGAATAGTCATAACATTTTACAATAAGATAAGGGAGACAAAGAGCTACCAGGATGGCGATCCTGAATCTTGAAACACTTTACACTGGTGATGGCAATAATGATTAAAAGCATTCAGCTGCCTTTGTTCAGGGGCTGTTTTTCGAAGGTAAATAAAGAGGTCCCGGGACTTAGAACAAGAGGGAGGATCTTGCACCTGTGTCAGTGAAGAATAGAGGGACATGTGTGGTCTGAAGAAGGGTCTCGACCCGAAGCGTCACACACTGTGTACCTTCTCTCCAGAGATGCTGTCTGTCTGTCTGACCTGCTGAGTTACTCCAGCTTTTTGTGTCTATCTGGTTTAAACCAGGATCTGCACTTGCTTCCTACACATTGTGCCTGGTATAATGAGAGCTTTGTGAACACTGCCAAATATAACGCTAATGAATGTATGTATAGCCACCGAGAATGCTGAAAGAGTTTTTGCACTGTTTTTCTCTTGTATATTTGAGGTTACAGGCCCTTTGGCCCACCGAGTCCGCACCGACCAGCGATCCCCACACACAAACACTATCCTACACACTAGGGACAAGTTACAATTCAAAAATGCGATTAGCCTTAAAAAATCAGTACGTTTTTGGAGTGTGGGAGGAATCCGGAGCTCCTGGAGAAAACCCATGCGGTCACGGGGAGAATGTACACCCTCCATACAGGCAGCACCTGGAGTCAGGATCGAACCCGGGTGTCTGGTGCTGTAAGGCAGCAATTCTACTGCTGTGCCACTGTGCTGCCATGTATATAGAACATAGAACATAGGTGCAGGAGTAGGCCATTCGGCCCTTTGAGCCTGCAACGCCATTCAATATCATCATGGCTGATCATCCAACTCGGTATCCTGTACCTGCCTTCTCTCCATATCCCCTGATCCCTTTAGCCACAAGGGCCACATCTAACTCCCTCTTAAATATAGCCAATATATTTTCATATTATTCTGAATAAAGTTTATTATAGGCGGTTTACAAGAATGATCCCAGGAATGATTGGGTTAACACATGATGAGCGTTTGAAGGCACTGGGCCTTTACTGGCTGAGAAGAAGGACGAGGGGACCCCTCATTGAAACTTACCGAACAGTGAAAGGGCTGGGTAGAGTTGATGTGGAGCGGATGTTTCCACTGATGGGAAAGCCTGGAACTAGAGGCCATAGCCTCTGAATAAATGGACATACTTTTAGGAAGGAGTTAAGAAGGAATGACTATAGTCAAAGGGTAGTGGATCTGTGGAACTCAGAAGGCTCTGGAGGCCACAGAAGGCTCTGGAGGCCAAGTCAATTAATATTTTTAAAGTGTAGACAGAAAGGTTCTTGATTAATACAGGTGTCAGGGGTTATGGGGAGAAGGCAGGAGAATGGGGTTGAGAGGGAAAGATAGATCGGTGGGGTAGACTTGATGGGCCGAATGGCCTAATTCTGCTCCTAGATTGAGGAACGTATGAACTTATGCTTGGGGGTAAAAGGACAAGGAGTGCATGGATTCTGCCACCCATCGACATGAGAAGGCAATTGCCTCGAACTGTAAATGTACAGAGTTGCAACACAGTGATGCAGCAAATCAGTAATGAAACCAAGTCATCTCCCACAAGCAGCTCACAAACCCCAAGCTGGCGTCTGGAAATGTCCGACTGTGGGCGTGTGTTTTCCACATGTTATGTGGGCGGGTACATTTCAGTTCTGAAAAATCAAAAACGTACAGGTTTGTAGATTAACTGGCTTGGCATAATTGTATATTGTCCCTAGTGTGTGTGTGTGTGTGTGTAGGATAGTGTTAGTGTGCGGGGATCGCTGGTCGGCGCTGAAGGGCCCGTTTCCCCGCTGTATCTCTAAACTAAACAAAACACTAAAATAATAAAATGCTGCTTCATTCAAAGGCCGGCTTGCGGAGTTCATTTAGACCCTGTAACTCAATGTGCCTTTTGGTTTGACATTTAAAAAAAAACCAGCAAATGTGGTTTCTTAGACTGATTTATCAACTGTGGAAAGACATCGAGGCGGCTGATCCTCCGGAAGATGTGGCCATCAATTTTGTGTTGCAAACACACAAACATATGGAGTAAGAGAAGGCCACTCGGCCCCTCGAGCCTGCTATCCCATTCCTTCAGATCATCCATGACTGGAACTGGGTACTGATTGGGGATGATCAGCCATGATCACATTGAATGGCGGTGCTGGCTCGAAGGGCCGAATGGCCTACTCCTGCACCTATTGTCTATTGTCTATTGGTCTGATGTAAATTCAACGCCACATTCCTCCCGTGATAACCCGTTCACATCCTGCTGCTCACCCCTGCCTTGAACTCATTCGAAGAGGGAAAGATTTAATAGGGATCTGAGGGCTAACTTTTTCACACAAAGGGTGGTGGGTGTATAGAACGGGCTGCCAGAGGAGGTAGTTGAGACAGGGTCTATCACAATGTTTAAGAAACAAATGGACAGGTACATGGATAGGACAGGTTTGGAGGGCTATGGGCCAAATGCAGGCAGGTGGGACTACTGTAGATGGGACATGTTGGTCGTTGTGGGCAAGTTGGGTTGAACAACAAAATTCTTACTTGCTGCAGCACAACAGAATATGTAAACATAGTGAAAAGGGGTTGTGTTCTCCCTGTTCTTCTCCCTGTGACCAAGTGGGTTTCCTCTGGGTGCTTCGGCCTCAGGCGAAATTCCAAAGACGTGCGTTTGTAGGCTCATTATCCTCTGTAATTTGCCCCTCATGTGCAGAGTGGATGCGAAAGTAGGATGACGTGGAACTAGTGTGAAGGGGTTATTGATTGTCAGTGTGGACTCGGGGGGCTGAAGGGCCTGTTTCCATGCTGCATCAATGAATTAATCAGTCAAATCAGGTTTTCACAAATCATGCATTGAGTCTTCCAGATTCTTTTGCATATTTGGCCACTTCATTGTCTGACTATTTAGATTATGAGCTATTTTATTTTTTGTGTTTTGAATGGAGATATTCCACATTTCCTCACATCCTACCCATTTGCATCCGGGCAGCTTCACCGGAGAGGAGGGATGGGGGTGACGTTGTGGGTCAAGACTGAAGAAGGTTCCCGTCCCGAAACGTCACACATTCCTTCTCTCCTGAGATGCTGCCCGACCCGCTGCAGTTCTTTCCTACACATGCCTTCATACAAGTTGTTTATATGAATTTAAAACGTTGACACGTTAGCACTGAGCCCACACATTACATGTTGCCAACCAGTAAAAAAAAATCCTATTCATGGCTACGCCGGGTTTCCTGTCAGTCCGCCAGTCTCGTCTCTGTGCCAATATGTTATCTCATGCTCCATGAACATATTTTCCACAGTATCTGTTTATGTGGCACCTCATCAAAATGCCATCCGGTCATCCATGCATGGTACATGTACCAATCCGCCTTTACCCTCAACCATCTTAGTATCTCAAAGAAAACTCCACTAAACTGTTCAAACATGGTTTTCCTGTCACAAATTGTCTCGAAATGCTCTGCAGCGCAATGATTCAATGATAGCTTATTTGGTGTAAACCAGCATCTGCAGTTCGTTCATGCACACTTTATTGTTGCATGTACTTAAGGACAGTGAAATGCTTTGTTTTGCATCCAACCCGGTGAAATCATACACCAGACCTCACCTGGGCCATGCACAAGAGTCCGCCAGTAGGGTTGCCAATTGTCCCGTACTAGCCGGGACATCCCGTATATTGGTTTTGTCCCATACGGGACCACCCTTGTCCCGTGTTTGACTGCTACTACTCGGGTCGGGGTCGAGGGGACTGTCGAGTCGGAGCGCCGCATCTGGACCCGCCTCACCCGTCCCGAAGTACCGCAGCCATGGAGGGATGATGTTGTTTGTTGATCATGGTCCAGTATAATCTTTATTCTAAGTATATAAGCAGATGAGATACGTTTATCTGACATCAGGTTAGGTACAGACATTGTGGGCTGAAGGGCCTGTTCCTGTGCTGTTCTATATTCTTGGTAAAGTTCAAGTTCAAGAGTTTATTGTCATGTGTCCCAGATAGGACAATGAAATTCTTGCTTTGCTTCAGCACAACAGAATGTTGTCGGCATAAATAAATACAGAACAGATCAGTGTGTGTGTGTGTGTGTGTGTGTGTGTGCGTGCGCACACACACACACACACACACACACACACACCATATACCATTGAATACACACACACACACACACGCACGCACGCACGCACGCACACACACACACACACACACACACACACAAATAAGCATATAAAGTGCAATAGGCTATTCAAGTTCAGATTTTTGTTTGAGTTGAGTTTAATAGTCTGATGGCTGAGGGGAAGAGCTATTCCTGAACCTGGATGTTGCAGATTTCAGGCTCCTGTACCTTCTACCTGAAGGCAGCGGGGAGATGAGTGTGTGGCCAGGATGGTGTGGGTCCTTGATGATGCTGCCAGCCTTTTTGAGGCAGCGACTGTGGTAGATCCCCTCGATGGTAGGGAGGTCAGAGCCGATGATGGACTGGGCAGTGTTTACTACTTTTCCGCTCCTGGGCGCACAATACTGATACGTACAATATAACAATCACAATTGGTTACTAACAGGATTTAGATCTCGGTGTGATATACATACTCGATTCGTAATTATCTGTTTCAAGTCAGCTTCCTCCCAGCTGTTATCAGGCAACTGAATCATCCCACCGCAACCAGAGAGCAGTCCTAAATTTCTATCTACCTCATTGGTGACCCTCGGACTATCTTTGATCGGACTTTGCTGGCTTTACCTTGCACTAAACATTATTCCCATCTCATGTATCTATGGGCTGTAAATGACTCGATTGTAATCATGTATTACCTTTATGCTGACGGGTTAGCACGCAATCAAAGCTTTTCACTGTACCTCGGTACACGTGACAATAAACTAAACTGTTCTGCACAGTGTACTGATTACAATATGTTACCAAGTTCCAGTCTGATACCAAGCCGAAAAGTCACCCATCCCTTCTCTCCAGAGACGCTGCCTGTCCCGCTGGGTTACTCTAGCATTTTGTGCCCACCAAGAATAATCTATTGACAAACTAATTATCTGTAGCCATTTAATGTCACTCCTTGTCCGTTTCCTCACCAGGGTTTGCTGCATTTGACAGAGGCTGACCTCAGACAGCTGGGAATTCAGAACAAAACCCACAGGATTCGCCTCGGATCCAGCATTTTCCTGCTTCAGGAGAGGGAGAGACAGAGAGGTATTCCTGCACAAGATGAAACTCTTCCATTATTCTCTACTGGTGTGCACAGAGAAACATGTCTATTGGTTTACAAACCAATGGTGCAGAATTTGTTGAAGTCTGAAGAAGGGTCCCAACCCGAAACGTCACCTATTTATTTTCCCCAGAGATGCTGCCTGACCCAATTGAGTTACTCTAGCACTTTGTGGTAGAAAAGCAGCATCTGCAGTTCCGTTTTATTACAGTGTGCAGATTTTAGATTTGTTTATAGGATATCTTTAGGCCAGGACAATGTGTATTTATTCTCAGCGCAACTTTGCTGCTATCATTATCCGACCTCATAGAACAGTTCAGCCTAGGAACAGGCCCTTCGACCCACAATGTTCATGCAAAACACCATGCCAGGTTAAATAGTTTTTAAGTTTAGTTTAGAGATACAGCGGGGAAACAAGCCCTTCGGCGCTCTGAGTCCGCACCGACCAGCGATCCCCGCACACTGACGCTATCCTACACGCTAGGGCCAATTACAATTATACCAAAGCCAGTTAACCTGCAAACCTGTACGTCTTTGCAGTGTCGGAGGAAACCGGAGTTCCCGGAGAAAACCCACGCAGGTGACAGACTGCACCCGTAGTCAGGATCGAACCCGGGTCTCTGGCGCTGTAAGGCAGCAACTCTACCGCTGTGCCACCGTGCTGCCCGCTAAAAATAAACTTCTTTGCCTGCACATCTCTCCATTGCCTACATGTCTATGCGCCTCTCCAAAAGCATCTTCAATGGATTTGTGGTATCTGCCACTACACCGCTCCTGGCAGTTCCAGGCACACGTAACTGTCTCTGCAAATAAAAACTCCCTGCTCATCTCCTTAAAGCCTTTGACATTTCCACTCTGAGAAAAAAAAAGGTTTTGATTGTCTACCCTATTTACGGTTATCATACTTTCAGGAACTTCTCTCCCCCCCCCCCCCCCCCCCCCCCCCCCCCCCCCCCCCCCCCCCCCCCCCCCCAGCCCCCCCCACCCACCCCCCCCCTCCCCCCCCCCCCCCCCACCCCCCCCCCCCCATCCCCCCCCCCCCCCTCAGTCTCCAATGCACCAGAGAAAAATAAAACAAATTTCTCCACCCTCTCCTTACAGTTAATACCCTATAATCCAGGCACCATTCTCAGTCCACTCTCAGTCTAAAGAAGGATCTCGACCGGAAACGTCACCCATTCCTTCTCTCCTGAGATGCTGCCTGTCGCGCTGAGTTACTCCAGCATTCTGTGTCAATCTTCGGTTTAGACTGGCATCTGCAGTTCCTTCCTCCACCATTCTGATGAACCTCTTTTGCCTCCACTCCAAAGACTCCCATTCCTTCCAGAAGTGCACACAGAATTCTAAATATAGCCTAACCAAAGTCTTATAAAGCTGCAGCATGATTTCCTGACTCTTAAACTCAATCCCCTGATTGATGAAGACAAGCGTACCGCACGCCACCTTCACCACTCTATCTACCTGTGTTGCTACTTTCAGGAAGCTTGGACCCCACGATCCTCTGTACATCAATGCTGTCAAGGGTCTAGCCATTCACTGTATACTTTCCATTTACATTCCACCTTCCAAACTGCAACACCTCACACTTGCTCGGATTATTCTTCATCTGCCATTTCACCGCCCATTCGGAAGCTGATCTATATCCCGCTATATTCTTTGATAGCCCTTCTCACTGTCTGAAACTCTGCCAATTTAGAAGTTGTCCACAAACTAACCAACCAACCCATCTATATTTACTTCCAAGTTGTTATATATACGTCACAATCAGAGGGTCAGGCAGCATCTCTGGGGGGGGGAAAAAAAGGATGGGTGACGTTTCAGGATGGGACTTTTCTTCAGAGTTCTCAGCATTGTAGCGCATCAGTTCCTGAGACAAAGTCCAATGTCCGCAATGGGGTAGAGGTGAGTGGGTTGTATGGATGTAGGTCGCCTGTGGTCTTTGCTTTACTTTAGAGATACAGCGTGGAAACAGGCCCTTCAGCCCACCGAGTCCGTGCCGACCAGCGATCACCCCGTACACCAGTACCATCCTACACTCCAGCGACTATTTAGAATTTTGCACAAGCCCATTAACCTACGAACTTGTATGTCTTTTGAGAGTGGGAGGAAACCGGAGCACCAGGAGAAAACCCAGGGAGTACCCAGTCACAGGGAGTACATACAAAGTCCATCCAGGCAGCACACGCCGTCAGGATCGAACGTGGGCTCTGGTGCTGTCAGGCAGCAACTCGACCGCTGGGCCACTGTGCCTTTCCACAAGTGGTAACCAGACCTGTACACAGTCTCTTGCGTCATGCTGGGGAAATGTATCAAAATACCCAAGTCAGAAATTGTTTGTTGAGTGTCTACGCAGTGCCTACAACTTCCTGCTCTTCCAGCCTCCACATCAGATTCCTTTTAGGGTGTTAATTAAAATTCTTCCCTATTAAGTGTGATCAGGGGTTCGCTAGGGAGTGTCTAATAGACTGATAATTGCACCCTGCAGTCTTACGAAGTTGGGAAATAGAAATGTTTGATGATAATAATGAGCCCTGTTTCAACATGGCAGATTTGATACAATCGTGTACAACATGTGAACATTGTAGGTCTGGATGAAATAAGGTTTGGATCACATCCTTGCACAGAAACATAGAGACATAGAAAAATAGGTGCAGGAGTAGGCCCTTCGAGCCAGCACCGCCATTCAATATGATCATGGCTGATCATCTAAAATCAGTACCCCATTCCTGCTTTTTCCCCATATCCTTTGATTCTTTTAGCCCTAAGAGCTAAATCTAACTCTCTCTTGAAAACATCCAGTGAATTGGCCTCCACTGCTTGTGGCAGTGAATTCCACAGATTCGCAACTCTCTGGGTGAAAACATTTTTCCTCATCTCAATCCTAAATGGTTTACCCCTTATTCTTAAACTGTGACCCCTGGTTCTGGACTCCCCCAACATCAGGAACATTTTTCCTGCATCTAGCCTGTCCAATCCTTTAAGAATGTTATATGTTTCTATAAGATATCCTCTCATCCTTCTAAATTCCAGTGAATACAAGCCCAGTCGACCCATTCTTTCACCATATGTCAATCCCAGCACATTTGCTTACATTAGATTTGGTGTAACAACAAATAGACAATGTGTAGGCCTGGATGAAATAATGTTCGGATCACATCCTTGTATACTTGCCTACATTAGATTTGCTGGAATCAGAGTTCAATTGTTGAAAGAGAGATGTATTGGCACAATTGGACACCTTGAATATGTGGGCAGAACAGGCTTTAATATCCAACCATTAAGTCAGTAGAATGCAAGGCTATGCGGTTGAATTTCTGCTCAATAGCAAATGGACTCTGCAAAGAGTCTGGGAATGTTGATCCTTGCCTCACAGAAACTCTGGTAAGCTTTGGTGTTTTAAATCCAGAAAATTCAAACGTTTGTAGTGATATGTTGTGTAAGAAGGAACTGCAGATGCTGGTTTACACTGAAGATAGACACAAAATGCTGGAGTAACTCTGCGGGCCAGGCAGCATCTCTGGAGAAAAGGAATAGGTGACGTTTCGGGTCAAGACCTTTCATCAGATTGATGAAAGATCTCGACCACAAAACGTCACCTATTCCTTTCAGTTTAGTTTAGAAATACAGCGCGGAAACAGGCCCTTTGGCCCACCAAGTCCGCACCGACCAGCGATCCCCGCACATTAACACTTTCATGCACACACCAGGGACAATTTACACTTCATACCAAGCCAATTAACCTACAAACGTGTATGTCTGGGGAGTGTGGGAGGAAACCGAAGATCTCGGAGAAAACCCACGCAGGTCACAGGGAGAACATGCAAGCTCCGTACAGACAGCACCCGTATTCGGGATCGAACCCGGGTCTCTGGCGCTGCAAGCGCTGTAAGGCAGCAACACTACTGCTGCACCACCGTGCCGCCCTTATCTCCAGAGATGCTGCCTGACCCGCTGAGTTACCCCAGCATTTTGTGTCTATCTGTAGTTATACGTTGCTTTGATTCCGATCAAGGAATCGGGCAGAGTGGAAGCTGAAGAGGAACTTTCCTGCTCTGTTTGACACATATCGCACTGGGCAGCGTTCACACCCTCTAACCCTTCAGGAAGCATGAGTTATGGCTGAGGAAGTGTGGCCAGACTAGTGTCCATTCACAATTAACCTCAAACTGTGCTGCGTCACTGATGGTCGCAGAGCATAGAACTCAATAGTCAGCCTAACTCAGCACAATGGTCCTTATTTCTAGGTTACACAAAAAAGCTGGAGAAACTCAGCGGGTGCAGCAGCATCTATGGAGCGAAGGAAATAGGCAACGTTTTGGGCCGAAACCCTTCTTCAGACTCATTTCTATTTAGGTCCTTTTTCCTTCATTTCTATATAGGTCCTTATTTCTATTTTGTTTACAATAATATTCTTTAGTCTTTAGGTGAATCTGGGGAATTCTTTGCCACAGACGGCTGTGGAGGCCAAGTCAGTGGATATTTTTAAGGCAGAGACAGATAGATTCTTGATTAGTGCGGGTGTCAGAGGTTATGGGGAGAAAGCAGGAGAATGGGGTTATGAGGGAGAGATAGATCAGCCATGATTGAATGGCGGAGTAGACTTGATGGGCCGAATGGCCTAATTCAGTTCCTATTCCTTATGACCTCATTCGAATTTGTTAAAAATCCCAGCAAGGGTCAGAAATATCAATGTTTCATTGGCACTTGTTAAAAAAAAGAGAAAAGGAGAATAAAATCACAACAGAGATGGCAAGAAAACAAACAATTCTCTCACTTTGCCCAGTATTAATGGAAGTTCATTGGCCTAAAAGGTTACTCTGTTCCTCTTTCCATAGAAGCTGCTATTTATGAATAGCGTAAATAATAAGAATGGGTGTTGAGCAGAATTGTATTTCTGAAGAAAACACAGTCAACATTCATGGTTCCTCTTTGGAACATGTGACTTGACTTGTGACAATCAGGAATAAAACCTGGAATCACATTGCCATGCGATTGTGCAGTTTTACTTTCATCACTGGTTATTTTTACAGCAATGACGGAAACTTTGGGGTCTAGTTTGTCGCTGGACATTGCGCAGTGGTGGTTGTGTAATCGGCCCAAGAACCAACCTGAGGATTTTCCGATTTATTTGTAGTTTCCTAAAAACTTAATTTCAAGAGTCAAGAGAGTTTTATTGTCATATGTCCCAAACGGAATAATGAAATTCTTACTTGCAGCAGCACGACAGATATGTAAACATAGAAACATAGAAAAATAGGTGCAGGAGTAAGCCCATCGAACCCACACCGCCATTCAATATGATCATGGCTGATCATCTAAAATCAGTACCCCAGTTCCTGCTTTCCCCCCCCCCCCCCCCCCCCCCCCCATATCCCTCGATTCCTTTAGCCCCGAGAGCTAAATCTAACTCTCTCTTGAACACATCCAGTGAATTGGCCTCCACTGCCTTCTGTGGCAGCGAATTCCACAGATTCACAACTCTCTGGATGAAGAAGTTTTTCTTCATCTCAGTCCTAAATGGCCTACCCCTTATTCTTAAACTGTGACCCCTTGTTCTGGACTCCCCCAATATCGGGAACAATTTTCCTGCTTCTAACCCGTCCAATCCTTTAAGAATTTTATATGTTTCTATAAGATTCCCTCTCATCCTTCTAAATTCCAGTGAACTCACGCCCAGTCGACCCACTCATTCATCATATGTCAGTCCCACCATCCCGGAATTAACCTGGTGAACTTATGCTGCACTCCCTCAATAGCAATAATGTCCTTCCTCAAATTAAGAGACCAAAACTGCACACAATACTCCAGCTACCGTCTCACTAGGGCCCTATACAATGGCAGTAGGACCTCCTTGCTCCTAAACTCAAATCTTCTCACAATGCCATTACCTTTCTTCACTGCCTGCTGTGCCTGCATGCTTACTTTCAGTGACTGATGTACAAGCACACCCAGGTCTCCCCTTTCCCTAATCTGACACCATTCAGATAATTATCTGCCTTCCTGTCTTGCCACCAAAGTAGATAACCTCACATTATCCACATTATACTGCAACTGCCGTGCATCTGCCCACTCATCCAACCTATCCAAGTCACCCTGCAGCCTCATAGCATCCTCATCGCAGCTCACACTGCCATCCAGCTTTGTGTCATCCGCAAACTTGGAGATGTCACATTTAAATCCCTTGTCTAAATTGTTAATATATATTGTAAATAACTGGAGTCCCAGCACCGAGCCTTGCGGCGTCCCACTAGACACTGCCTGCCATTCTGAAAAGGACCCATTAATTCCTACTCTTTGCTTCCTATCTGCCAGCCAGTTCTCTGTCCAGGTCAACATTCTACCCTCAATATCATGTACTCTGATTTTGCACACTAATCACTAGTGTGGGACCTTGTCAAAGGCTTTTTGAAAGTCCAGTTACACCACATCTACTGTCTCTCCCTTGTCCATTCTACTTGTTAGATCCTCAAAAAATTCCAGAAGATTGGTCAAACCTGATTTCCTCTTCATAAATCCATGCTGACTTTGATCGATCCTGTCACTGCTTTCCAAATGCGCTGCTATAACATCTTTAACAATTGACTCGAGCATCTTCCCCACTGCCGATATAAGGCTAACTGGTCTATAATTCCCTGTTTTCTCTCTCCCTCGTTTCTTAAAAGTGGGGTTACATCGGCTACCCTCCAGTCCACAGGAACAGATCCAGAGTCGAGAGAACATTGGAAAATGATCACCAATGCATCCACGATTTCTAGGGCCACCTCCTTGAGTTCTCTGGGATGCAGACCATCAGGCCCTGGGGATTTATCTGCCTTCACCCTCAACAGTTTACCAAACACCATTTCCTGACTAATGTGAATTCCCTTCAGTTCCTCCCTCCCACTAGATCCTCAGTCCCCTCGTTTGTGTCTTCATTAGTGAAGACAGAACCAAAGTACTGCCATTTCCTTGTTTCCCTTTATAAATTCATCTGTCTCTGATTGTAAGGGACCTACACTTGTCTTCACTAATCTTTTCCTTTTTACATATGTAAAGAAACTTTTAGTCGGTTTTTATATTCCCCGCAAACTTTCTTTCATTCTCTTCCCCCCTCCCCCTTCCCCCCCTCTTAATTAACCCCTTTGTCCTCCTCTGTTGAGTTCTAAATTTCTCCCAGTCCTCTGGTTTGCTGCTTCCCCTGGCGAACATATATGTCTCTTCCTTCCCCTCGTAAGCCACGGTTGAGCCGCCTTCCCCTGTTTTATTTTTTCGAGAGACAGGGATGAACAATTTCTGGAGTTCATCTATGTGGTCTTTAAATCTTTGCCATTGCATCTCCACCGTCAACCCTTTAAGTATAATTTGCCCGTCGATCCCAGCCAATTCCCATCTCATACCTTCAAAGTCTCCTTTCTTTAAGTTCAGGACCCTGGTCTCTGAATTAACCGTGTCACTTTCCATCCTAATGCAGAATTCCACCATATTATGGTCACTGGTTACACAAAAAAGCTGGAGAAACTCAGCGGGTGCAGCAGCATCTATGGAGCGAAGGAAATAGGCAACGTTTCGGGCCGAAACCCTTCTTCAGACGGAGATTATTATGGTCACTGTTGCCCAAGGGGTTTTGCACAACAAGATCGCTAACTAATCCTTCCTCATTACACAATACCCAGTCTAGGATGTCCTGTCCTCTAGTCAGTTCTGCTACATATTGGTTCAAAAAACCATCCCGTATACATATATAATAAATGAATAAACCTCAGTGTATATGCAATCACACACACACTGTTCATCGTTGCTGGCTTGGCTTTGTTCTTTTGCATACCTTTCATCCAATTGTTCCATAAATCAAACTTTTCATATCTCTTGTTTCCTGCTCCCCTGATTCTAAGTCTGACGCAGTGTCTCAACCTGAAACGTCACCTATTAATTTCTCCAGAGATGCTGCCTGTCCCACTGAGTTACTCCAACTTTGTGTGCCTATCTTCTTGTGTGTATATACATGTGTGTATATATATATATAAATATATAATATTATATATGTATCTACGCACACGACATACTCAGCACACATACGCACACACATTAAACAAACAAGCAAAAAGTCTACATTCTACTGGACCTGTGGAGCTTTCTGTCAGCAGGTGTCACTGAGTAACAGGTTTATTGGTTAATTAACACAGGCAGGGGACCCAATTGGTTGTGAAATGGAACCGTGTTGTTTGTGTAAATTCAATGACATGCTAATGGCTTGATCGTGATTGTTGGTCAGATGTGCAGCGCTGTCTGGATTCCTCAGTGCCCACACCAGGGTGTGGCGAGGAAGCGGTACATTGTGTATCAGGACAGAGCTGCCAAACTGACAACAGCGGAGGGAGCAGCGTTTTGGAACTGGGTCTGAGAGAGAGAGAGAGAGAGAGAGAGAGAGAGGAGGAGAGAGAGAGAGGGTGAGAGAGAGAGGGGGTGAGAGAGAGAGGAGAGGGGAGAGAGGAGGGGGTGAGAGAGGAGAGGAGGGGGGGGAGAGGAGAGAGAGGAGGAGGAGGGGGGGGAGGAGGGGGGGGGTGAGAGGAGAGGAGAGGGGGAGAGAGGGGAGAGGAGGAGGGGAGGAGAGAGGGGGGGGAGAGAGGAGAGGGGGGGGGGGGGGGGGGGAGAGGGGGGGGGGGGGGGTGGGAGAGGAGAGGAGGGAGAGGAGAGAGGGGTGAGGGAGAGGAGAGGAGGGGGGGTGGGAGAGAGGGAGGGGGAGTATGTATGTACGAGGAGGAGCGCGGGAGTAGTACGAGGGGACGGGGTGGGAAGGGTGCACACTTTCCGAGAAAAAGAAGCAAGACTTGACAAATAATCCTTCAGTGCTTTGATGTGCGATCTGGCCGTGAGCCGCGGGCTGGGCACGCTGTAAGCACACAGCTCACTTGTGTGAGAGACACTGGGCTCAGTGTGTGCAGTCGCATTTTATTACAACAAAATTCTCACCATTTATTGAAGGTAAGTGCAGACTGATTCTCAAGTTTGCTGCCGTTGAAAAGCTCCGGTTAACCCTGAGCCCATCTGCCTGTTCAGTGAAATAAACCACGTTGCACAGAGACTGTGTGAGCTGCTGAGAGATGAACGCTTTTAAAGGTTGCTCCTTTGAATTACAAAGGTTTTTGCTTTGAATAGGGTTTTTTTGTTAATGTGTGAGTGAGTGAGCGTCCTTGCAACTAGTTATTATGATCAGCATCTGCAGCACTGTGTGTGTGTGTGTGTGTGTGTGTATGTCTGTCTGTGCCTGTGTGTGTGTCTGTCTGTCTGTGTGTGTGTGTGTGTGTGTCTGTATGTGCCTGTGTGTGTGTGTGTGTGTCTGTCTGTGCCTGTGTGTGTGTGCCTGTGTGTGTGTGTCTGTCTGTCTGTCTGTGTGTGTCTGTGTGTCTGTCTGTCTGTCTGTGTGTGTGTGTGTCTGTGCCTGTGTGTGTGTGCCTGTGTATGTCTGTGCCTGTGTGTGTCTCACTCTCGCTAGCTGTAACTACTGTTTACTGGTTTATGAGAGAATGTTTCAGTGCTTCATCCAGTCTTGCCGGGGGGGGGTCAATGCCGCTGACATTTAATGTTTGCTAAGAGATTGTCAGTGACTTTGACGTGAGGCGTCCCGGGGTGATAATTGTTGGCTGTATCTTGGTGAAGGTTATGTTGCATCTTAATAGCGCCCCTTGTCTGAGCTCTTGTGATCACTGCCTGGCTAAATGATGGTCGAGGATTTAAACGGCTTACAGACTTTGTCAGTGCAAAATGCGTGCGATTTTTAGCGCAGGTACGATTCATTGCACATAGAGCAACGATCCGCTTGCCAATGCTGCCGGGAATCTAGTTCACACACTCCGTTCTGGGGAGGGCTACACTTGATCAGCGGGCATCTCAACTAAAAATGGGTGTTCTTTGAATGTGTTCTACTGCTCTTGTGTTACACTTCATGGTTTCAGTTGGGAGGTGGACAGATTTGATTCTTGGTGGGTCATTTGCAAGATGCTTTTTTAAAAAAAT
The DNA here is from genome assembly GCF_028641065.1 of Leucoraja erinaceus. Classification (NCBI taxonomy): domain Eukaryota; kingdom Metazoa; phylum Chordata; class Chondrichthyes; order Rajiformes; family Rajidae; genus Leucoraja; species Leucoraja erinaceus. The sequence goes on along the minus strand of NC_073386.1, from coordinate 9,509,681 downwards.
ATATATATATTTTTTTAAGTATATAAGCACAGTTTGGATTGAAGGAGAAAAACTTTGCAGAAGGAGTTGGTTTTAGATATAAAATGTATTGGTGAAGCCAGAGGCTGGGAGACATTTTCGTCCCGTTAGGTCTGAATTGCAGGCATAAAAGTTGCAGTGTAACTCTATAGAAAACGTTGCTCCTCTCTGCATTGTCCTACGCAGAATGAATTGCTTTTTTTGTAACGGGTTCTTTGAGTGGGTTAAAGTGCCCCGGAGTCTGAGGTTTGACTTGAGCTCATAAAATGGTGGCAATTTGTCTGCCCGTTTCAATGTAGTTTATCCCAGATTTGCTTTTGGTTTGTTTGAAAGTCTGGACCATCCTCCTGACTGTGACAATACAAATCTGCACCAGAACAGCATTTCCACTAGCGGGGGAGTCCAGGACCAGAAGACAAAGCCTCCGAATTAAAGGACGTTCTTTTAGGAAGGAGATGAGGAGGAATTTCTTCAGTCAGAGGGTGGTGAATCTGTGGAATTAATTGCCGCAGAAGGCCGTGCAGGCCAAGTCAATAGGCAATAGGTGCAGGAGTAGGCCATTCGGCCCTTCGAGCCAGCACCGCCATTCCATGTGATCATGGCTGATCATCCCCAATCAGTACCCCGTTCCTGCCTTCTCCCCATATCCCCTGACTCCGCTATTTTTAAGAGCCCTATCTAGCTCTCTCTTGAAAGCATCCATAGAACCCGACTACACCGCCCTCTGAGGCAGAGAATTCCACAGACTCACCACTCTCTGTGAGGAAAAAGTGTTTCCTCGTCTTCATTCTGAATGGCTTACTCCTTATTCTTAAATCTTAAAGTCAATGGATATTTTTAAGGCGGAGGTTAGTACGGGTGTCATGGGTAATGGGGAGAAGGCAGGAGAATGGGGTTGACGGGTTGCGAGGGAAAGATAGATTAGCCATGAATGAATGGTGGGATTGACTTGATGGGCCGAATGGCCTAAATTCTCCTAGAACTTATGATTGGGAAACGGCAGCAAAGGAAACAAACATTGGTCCACTTAGAAAGATACAAAGTACTGGAGTAATGCAGCGGATCAGGCAGCATCTCCGGAGGACAAGGGTGGGTGATGTTTTATGTCAGGACCCTTCGTCATTAAGGGATTGGACAGACTAGATGCAGGAAAAATGTCCCCCATGTTGGGGGAGCCCAAAACCAAGGGTCACACTTTAAGAATAAGGGGTAGGCCATTTAGGACTGAGATGAGGAAAAACCTTTTCACCCAGAGAGTTGTGAATCTGCGGAATTCTCTACCACAGAAGGCAGTGGAGGCCAATTTACTGGATGTATTCAAGAGAGAGTTGGATTTAGCTCTTAGGGCTAATGGAATCAAGGGATCTGGGGGAAAAGCAGGAACGGGGTACTGATTCTGGATGATCAACCATAATCATATTGAATGGTGGTGTTTGCTCGAAGGGCAGAATGGCCTACACCTGCACCTACTTTCCATGTTTTTATGCTACCTGACCCACTGAGTTATTCCAGAATGTTGTCTTTATTTGTAAACCAGCAATTGTCCGAAGGAGGGTCTCGACCCGAAACGTCTCCTATTCTTTTTCTCCAGAGATGCTGCCTGACCTGCTGAGTTACTCTAGCATTTTGTGTCGGTCCTCGGTTCTTTGTGCTAACATTCTTGATCCACTTATGATATGCATCTGGGCAAACTAGCAACAAATGAGTGTAAATTGGATGTGAACTGATTTTGTCAGTGGCTCTGATTGCTTTTATAATTTGAACATACTCCAATGTTGTTAAGCTAAACGTGGTTTGACAACATACACAGTGTGTGTATTCGGGAATCGCTTCTCAAAAGCAGGTTAGCGTGCAGCGCAGAAACAGGCCTTTCGGCCCACTCTGCCCATTCTAACCTCCAATGCTCATCTATACTAATCCCACTTACCAGAACTTGTAATTTAATGATTTACGAGCACCTCTAGATAGGAATCATTCTAAAGAAGGTTTCTGACCCAAAAAAAGTCACCCATCTATGTTCTCCAGGGCTGCTGCTTGACCCACTGAGTTACTCCAGCACTTCGCATTCCCTTTTGTAAACCGGCACCTGCAGTTCCTTGTTTCGAGTTATTAAATATTTGAAAAGATCTCTGTCTAAACCCAATTCTTGCTGAGGGTCAGGATTGCAACCAGTTAAAGTGAAAACAATCTTTTCAGATTCATTCCAAATCTCCTAGCCTCTTAACTTAAACCAATGATACCCAGGCTGTGGGGTAAATATCTACCCAATCCACACCCCTCATCGATGGATAGGCAGCAGGGATAGAATGGGCCGAAATGCCTGTCTCTGTGTGACTGACTAGGATTCTAACCTTTCTATGATTCTAATAGAAAATGGTTTCCAATCCACCCCAGTTAAAACTGAAAAGAACAGAAGGATCCTGAACCAAAACGTCGCCTGTCCATTTTCTCCTGAGATGCTGCCTGACTCACCGAGTTACTCCAGCATTTTGTGTCTTATCTTTAGTATAAACCAGCATCTGCAGTTCCTTTTTATTACATTCCACTTTAAGCCGGTTTGAGTTTCGACTTGACATTTCTAACTCTTTCACTTTCTGTCCATTGCGGAGTGTTCAAATGCACCTATCCTGCCTGAAACCAAACAAATGCACCACAGTGATAGACACAAAGTGCTGGAGTAACTCAGCGGGCCAGGCAGTATCTGTAGAGAATAAAAATAGGTGACGTTTCGTGTCGTGTCGGGACCCTTCTTCAGACCAGACGGGCAGGTTTGTGGGTTAATTGGCTTCTGTAAATTGTCCTTTGTGTGCAGGATAGATGCAGTCTATGGGTGATGGCTGGGCGGCGTGGACTCGTTGGTTCGAAGGACCTGATTCCGCGCTGTATCTCCAAAACCTAAAGCTAAATAAACAAATGGATTTGAATTACGATGAAGTTTTAAAGGCATCTTTTATGCAGCGATTAACCTTGTGTGCTAATGGTTTCTGTTTGTCTTTCCAATTGCAGAGCTGAGGATGATGGCTGCAGGAAAGTACGCGAGTTTGCCTCGCAAGGCGCACGGCGACCGCAAGTGCTCCCTGGCATCCTCGATGGAGGCCCTGGATAAGGGAGGTCTCCTCTCCGGCCAGCATTCCAGTTACCTCCAGAGTGTCTCCATCCACGGCACGCTCCCGAGAAAGAGCAGCAGGAAACACTCTCTCCCGGCAGCCGGCACCTACGGACCATTGGATCTTCAGCCCTTGTCCCTGCAACCTCGGCTGCATAAGGCATCGTGGTCCTGCGATGTTATTGACGAGTATCCGTCACAAGATGCCAACGAGCTCCACTCTGGGTAACCCGTTACACTACTATGTGTGGGAAGGAACTGTGGGTGCTTGTTTAAACGGAAGATAGACACAAAATGCTGGAGCAACTCAGCGGGACAGGCAGCATCTCTGGGTGGAGATGCGATCCAGAGATGCGATGCCTGTCCCCGCTGATTTACATCCAGCGTTTCATGTCTATCTTTGGTCAAATTACTAGTTAAGTTAATGCACTGAAGACAATGGGGACTAAGTCGACCTGGTTGTATTAGGTTGTTTTTTCTCGGCCTGTTATTTTGCCCTTACTTTAGACTTTAGAGCTACAGTGTTTAAACGGGGCCCTTCAGCCCACCAAGTCCTCGCCTACCAATGATGGCTGTGGAGGCCAAGTCTATGGATATTTCTACTGTGGAGATTTACAGATGCATGATTAGTAAGAGTATCAGGGTTTATGGGGAGAAGGCAGGAGAATGGGGTTGAGAGGGAAAGATAAATAACGAGGATGTTGTTTTGGCTTGAGGGTATGGGGTATCGGGAGTGGTTGCATGGGCTGGGACACTATTCCTTGGAGCGCAGGTGGATGAGAGGTGATTCTATAGTGTATAAAATCATTAGAGGAATAGATCGGGTAGATGCACAAAGTCGCTTGCCCAGAGTAGGGGATTTGAAGACCAGAGGTCATAGGTTTAAGCTGAAGGTGAAAAGATTTAACAGGAATCTGAGGGATATCCTTTTCACACAATGGGTTGTGGGTGTACGGAACAAGCTGCCAGAGGAGGTAGTTGAGGCTGGGACTATTCCAATGTTTAAGAAACAGTTATACAGGTACATGGATAGGACAGATTTGGAGAGATATGGACCAAGCACAGGCAAGTGGGACTAGTGTAGCTGGGATATAGACACAAAATGCTGGAGTAACTCAGCGGGACAGGCAGCATCTCTGGCGAGAAGGAATGGGTGACGTTTCGGGTCGAGACCCTTCTTCAGACTGTAGCTGGGATATGTGGGCTGGTCTGGGCAAGTTGGGCAGAAGGGCCTGTTTCCATGCTCCATCACTCTATCAGCCATGGTTGAATGGCATAATGATGGGCCGAATGGCCTAATTCTGCTCCGAGAGCTTATGAACCACCCCGTACACTGACCCTCTCCACCCGAGGGAGGCAGAGGATGGAGAGACTGGAGGGAGTGTCTGTCAAAGGATGAGGTAGGATTGCCAAGGGGTGATTGATGGGTTGATTGTGGCTCTTAGAGACAAGTCTGACCAGAGGGTTTAGATAGTCGTGGAATGCAGGGCCGTGGGAAATGTCCAACACGTCCAACTAGAAAGAACTTTTGCCAAAGTCACACATGATCGCCTGACACCTTTCGCAGGATCCAGGCAGCGGGCAGTCTGGCTTCTGCCCGCATCCACTGCCTGCCCCTCATCCAGGCCCATGTCCATGCCCACCTGTGCCTGGAGAGGGAACATGCGGTGTCCACAAGGACTTAAGAGTTTAGTTTATTGTCACGGGTGCAGTGAAAAGCTTTCTGTTGCGTGCTAGCCAGTCAGCAGAAAGACAAGGCATGATTTCAGTCGAGCCATTTGCAGTGTATAGATGTATTTAAGAAGGAACTGCAGATGCTGGAAAATCGAAGGTACACAAAAATGCTGGAGAAACTCAGCGGGTGCAGCAGCATCTATGGAGCGAAGGAAATGGGCAACGTTTCGGGCCGAAACGTTGCCTATTTCCTTCGCTCCATAGGTTGATCAAGTTAGGTCTTTATTCTTTGGAGCGCAGAAGATTAAGGGGGGGGGACTTGATAGGGATAGGGATGAGAGGGATAGACAGAATTGACGTGGACAAGGTTTTCCCATTGAGAGTAGGGAAGATTCAAACAAGAGGACATGACTTGAGAATTAAGGGACAGAAGTTTAGGGGTAACACGAGGGGGAACCTCTTTACTCGGAGAGTGGTAGCTGTGTGGAATGAGCTTCCAGTGGAAGTGGTTGAGGCAGGTTCGATTTTATCATTTAAAAATAAATTGGATAGGTATATGGATGGGAAAGGAATGGAGGGTTATGGTCTGAGTGCAGGTAGATGGGACTAGGGGAAAGTGAGTGTTCGGCACGGACTTGAAGGGCCGAGATGGCCTGTTTCCGTGCTGTAATTGTTATATGGTTATATGCTGCTGCACCCGCTGAGTTTCTCCAGCATTTTTGTGTACCTGCAGTGTATAGATACTTGATAAGGGAATAACGTTTAGTGCAAGGTAAAGCCAGCAAAGTCCGATCAAGGACAGTCCGAGGGTCACCAAAGAGAGAGAGATAGCAGTTCAGCGCTGCTCCCTGGTTGTGGTGGGATGATTCCGTTGCCTGATAACAGCTGGGAGGAGATTGTCAGGCCTTCTGTGAGCGCTGGTCGCTGTTGGGTCTCAAATGCGTCGTGCATATGGATGATAATGTTGCAATTAGATGGTTGATGTTTGCAAACTGCACAAGCATTTGAGCTATGCAGTACTTTGCAACTGTGATTATGCAATAAAGGCTCCTTGATATAAGACTAAAATGGATGACTGACTGTGGAAGTGATCAGTTTTGATGCAGAGGGAGCAGGTTGTTGGAATTTTTACTTCGGTATTGAATCTTGAAGGCTGCAATGATTCAAGGTGGAAGATAAAGTACTGTGCCTCAAGCATGCATTTGGCCTCACTGTAGCAGTGCAAGAGGCTGCGACAGGAGGTCAGAGTGGGGAATGACGGGCAGCGACAGGAATAGAAATGTAATGTTGAGGCTCTAAGGTGCAGGTCAGACCGCATTTGGAGTACCGTGAGCAAATTTGGGCCACATATCTGAGGAAGGGTGTGCTGGCTCTGGAGAGGGTCCAGAGGAGGTTTACAAGAATGATTCCAGGAATGCGTGGGTTCGCATATGATGAGCGTTTGACAGCACTGGGCCTCTCCTCGATCGAGTTTAGTAGGTTGAGAGGGGACCTCATTGAAACTTACAGAATAATGAAAGGCGTAGAGAGGGTGGATGTGGAAAGGATGTTTCCATTGGTGAGAGATTCTGGAACCAGAGGCCATAGCCTTAGAATTTGAAAGGCGCTCTTTTAGTGAGGAGTTGAGGAGGAACTTCTTCTGTCAGAGGGTAGTTAATCTGGGGAACTCATTGCCACAGAGTGCTGTGGAGACCAAGCTGGTAGATATTTTTAAGGCAGAGATAAGACAAATTCTTGATTAGAACGGGTGTCAAGGGTTAGACAATAGACAATAGGTGCAGGAGCTGGCCATTCGGCCCTTCGATCCAGCACCACCATTCAATGTGATCATGGCTGATCATCCACAATCAGTACCCCGTTCCTGCTTTCTCCCCATATTCCCTGACTCTGCTACTCTTGAAAGCATCCAGAGAACATGCCTCCACCTCCCTCTGAGGCAGAGAATTCCGCAGACTCACCACTCTCTGTGAGAAAAAGTGTTTCATCGTCTCCGTTCTAAATGGCTTACTCCTTATTCTTAAACTGTGGCCCCTGGTTCTGGGCTCCCCCAACATTGTTGTAGGGAGAAGGCAGGAAAATGGGATTGGGAGGCAGAGATCAGCCATGATTGAATGACGGAGTGGACTTGATGGGCCAAGCGGCCTGATTCTAATAATAATAATAATAATACATTTTATTTATGGGCGCCTTTCAAGAGTCTCAAGGACACCTTACAAAAATTTAGCAGGTAGAGGAAAAACATGTAAGGGGAATGAAATAAATAGTAGAGACATGACTAGTACACAAAGTAAAGAAGAATTCAATTCAAAACACAATATGAGGCAATTAATGCACAGATGAAAAGGGAGGGGGTCGTGGGGCTAAGGATAGGCAGAGGTGAAGAGATGGGTCTTGAGGCGGGACTGGAAGATGGTGAGGGACATGGAATTGCGGATCAGTTGGGGGAGGGAGTTCCAGAGCCTGGGAGCTGCCCTGGAAAAGGCTCTGTCCCCAAAACTGCGGAGGTTGGACTTGTGGATGGAGAGGAGACCGGCTGATGTGGATCTGAGGGACCGTGAGGGTTGGTAGGGGGAGAGGAGGTCAGTGAGGTATGGGGGGGCCAGATGGTGGAGGGGTTCAAGTAGGTTATATGCAAGGAGGTGGGAATGAAGTTGCGACGCAACGATACGTTCCAGGGTTTTTGAAAGAAAGGGGAGGTTTGAGATTGGGCGGTAGTTAATGAGAGAGGAGGGATCAAGACCAGGTTTCTTTAAGATTGGTGTGACAGCAGCAGTTTTGAAAGCGGAGGGGACAATTCCTTGGGACAATGAGGAGTTGAAGAGATTAGTGAGGTAGGGGCAGAGAACGGGGAGGCAGGACTTCAGCAGGGGAGGGGGGAGAGGGTCGAGGGAGCAGGTAGTGGGTTTGGAAGAGCTGATGAGTTTGGAGATTTCAATAGGGGTGACCAGGTCAAACTGGGAGAGGAAGCAGTGTGGAGGAGGGGTAAGGAGGTCAGTGGAGATGTTGAAAGGAGGGGCCTTGGTAGGTGGTGGAGTAGATGCTGGGGAGTCGGGTACAGGGGATAAAGATTGATAGATGGTGCTGATTTTATCAGCGAAAAAGTGGAGGAATGAGTTGCAGAGATCCGGAGTAGAGGTAGGGAGAGTGTTGGCTCGAGGCTTGAGGAGGTTGCCCACTGTGGAGAAGAGGGTTCTGTGGTTTAGGCAGGGATCGGTGAATATGGAGGAGAGGTAGGCAGATTTTGCAGCAATGAGGGCATCTTTGTAGTCAGTGAGGTGGAGTTTGTAAGCTTCAAGGTGGACTGTGAGAGATGATTTCTTTGTGAGTCGTTCAAGTCGGCGACCAGTCCGTTTCAGTTTACGAAGTGAAGGTGTGTACCAGGGTGAAGATGTGTTCAAAGTTACGGTTCTTGTTTTGAGGTGGGCCATAATGTTAAGGGAGGTAGACAAGGTGGAGTTGAGATGGTTTGTGAGATCATCAGGTGAGATGAGGGTTGAGTCCAGGGGGAGAGTGGTGGAGAGCAGGTCAGAGAGATGGTGGGGATCAATGGATTTTAGATTACGGAAGGTGATTTCTCGGAAGAAGCGGGGGCGAGATGTCGGAGAAGGGATGGTGAACCGTATAAGCTTATGATCAGAGAGGGGGAAGAGGCAAGGATGGAGGTCGAGTACCGGTTGATTTGTGGAGCAGACCAGGTCAAGGATGTGACCTTTGTCATGGGTGGGAAAGGTGACGTGCTGAGTGAGAGAGAAATTGTCAAGTAAAAAGGCGAATTCAGATGCGAGCTTGCAGGTGGGGGAGTCCATGTGAATATTTAAGTCACCAAGTAGCAGCAGACGTGGGGAGAGGGATGAGGCAAGTGTGAGGAGTTCAGTGAAGTCAGATAGGAAGGAGGGGTTTGGTTTAGGTGGCCTGTAAATGAGGATGACTGTCATGGAGGAAAGGGCTTTGAAGGCGAGGAATTCAAATGATGCTACTGGGGGGAGGGTGAGTTCAGTGATACGAAAATTCAGGTTGAAAATAACAGCGAGGCCACCTCCATGGCGGGAGGGGCGGGGCTTGGCAATGTAATTAAATCCAGGTGGGGATGTTTCATTGAAGGAGAAGAAGACATTGGGTTGTTGCCAGGTCTCAGTGAGCAGAAGGAAGTCCAGAGTGTTGTCAAGGATTAGTTCATGGAGGGCAAGGGCTTTGTTGTTGAGCGACCTGGTGTTGAGGAGGGCAAAGTTGGCATTATGAGAGGGTGGAGGGATGGGAGCAGGCTGGAGAGATCTGAGGTTGTCCCGGTTGGCAGTGCGTGCGGTCAGCTGGGATGGGGGGTGACGCGAGTGAGGGGGGGCAGAGCGTGGTAGTGAGCAGATGATGGAATGGAATGTCCGTGGTTGAAGTAAACAAGCCTGTGCCGAGAGCATCTGTGGATGAAACGGGGTCGACGCAGAAGTCCAAGCTGTTTAATGACCTGGATGCAGGATGGGATGTGGTTGTTGAAGAAACCAGTCATTTGCAGAGTTGAGTATTTGAGCATGATGGTGAGGGTGCAGAGAGGTGTCCAGCGGTGCAGGTGCAGGTGGAGAGAGCATCCAGCGGTGAGGGAGGAGAGAGGTTGTCCAGCAGAGCGGGTGCAGCGAGGTGTCGAGCAGTGATTCTACTCCTATAACTTGTGAACGTGAATCTGGGAGTTACCCCAGCGGGTGGAATACAGGTGCCCCTGCAAAGCCGTTGCCCAAACTGCCTTTGGCTACTTTGTTCTGGAGATGGTTGACATATAGTGTGAACACTGAACACTCTAAACCAGCCTGTGAAAAATGCAAGTCAATTGCAGCGTTATCTGGCTAAGATGTTAAGATGGGAACAGTTTGTTTACGAGTGCTGATATTTTATCTTTACCTGTGGCAGGTTTTTGCAGGTTTGATTGTTGGGCTGACAGCATTCTTTGCGCAATGATCTACTTGGAAAATCTTGTCGCCAAAGTGAGTCTTAAAAAAGGTCAGGAGCAAAGGTCAGGGCGGTCACGGTGGCGCAGCGGCGAATGCAACGCTGGAGACCCGGGTTTATTTACTACTTTATTCTACTTGTATACTTTCTCCTTGCCTTCGGCTGCCCAAATTGTAACACATTTCACACCTGGATTAAACTCCATCTGCCATTTCTCTGCCCATATGAGTAACTGATCTACATCCTGTTGTATCCTTTGACAGATTTCTCCACTGCAATGTCATCTGCAAACTTGCTCTCTGAGCCTTTTACATTTATGCCCAAATATAGAAACAAGGAACTGCAGAAGCAGGTTTACAAAAATGACACGGAGTGCAGGAGTAACTCAGCAGGTCAGGCAGCATCTATGGGGGACACGGATAGGTGATGTTTCGGGTCGGTATCTTTCTTCAGACCAGTCCAAAGTGTCAACTATCCATGTTCTCCAGAGATGCTGCCTGATGAGTTATTCCAGCACATTGTATCTACTTTCATGTCCAAGACAGTCGTATAAATCCCTGTGGAATGCCGCTGATCCCAGACCCCTATCTAGAATGACACCTTTCTGCCACGACTCACTACCTTCTATGAGTAAGCTAGTTCTGAATTCAAACTACCAAGTGACATTCTCCCATAGTGACCTTCACACCCTTTCTATACTCCCTTTCACTCTGACCTTGCACTCTGCCACTCTCACCCTTTGTCCCCCTGTCTCGATTTTCCCAGTTAACTTGTCCCATAAAAGATAAGGTACCAACCTGGGCTCAATGTCCGATCTTTCCCAATACTGAATCCGGAAGTCAGATGGCATCATACTTCATTTATTTACTAGTTCTAATCACCAGGAGGTTGGATGGAGAGGGGGGGGGGGAGGGGGTGGGGGGTGGAGGAGGGGGGGGGGGGGGGAAGAGGTGCCGGGTGGGAGTAATCCCAGGAATGTGTTGGTTAAAATATGATGAGCGTTTGACGGCACTGGGCCTGTACTCGCTGGAGTTTAGAAGGATGAGGGGGAACCTCATTGAAAATTACTGAATAATGAAAGGCTTGGATAGAGTGGATGTGGAGAGGATGTTTCCACTAGTGGGAGAGTCGAGGTCTAGAGGGCATAGCCTCAAAAGTAAAGGACGTTCCTTTACGAAGGAGAAGAGGAGGAATTTCTTTAGTCGGAGGGTGGTGAATCTGTGGAATTCTTTGCCACTGAAGGCTGTGGAGGCCAAGTGAATGGATATTTTTAAGGCCGAGATTTTTGATTAGTACTGGTGTCAAGGGTTATGGGGAGAAGGCAGGAGAATGGGGTTTGGAGGAAGAGATTTATCAGCCATGATTGAATGGCGTAGTAGCCTTGATGGGCCGAATGGCCTAATTCTGCTCCTATCACATGATCTTATAAATTGGGCCTAACAGATGAACCTTATGCCACCGGAGCACTGGTTACTAGGCAACCTCAAACATGGATGCCGCTGAGGTGGCTAATGGACTGAGATTAACACAGAACATGTGTGAGTTAACAGTTAAAGCCCAAAGTAGATGTAAAATGCATTTGTTCCTTGTTCATGTGATGCATGGGACTGTGAAAATTAAATTGTACTTAAAAGTGAATTATAAATAGGTGCAGTTGCTTTTGTTGAATGTGCTTTCGGTAGGTTGTGTGAAACCGTCCCTGTTGTGAGAGATTACTCGTTGCCAAGATGAAATATTTAGCTTGATGTGCAGATGTTATCAGGGAGGAGGAATGTTACTGTGAGTAATGGAGTGAGTTTTCTCTTCTCCAGATAACCTACCACCGTGACAGCGAGATTAGTGTGCCTGAGGGGGCGGGGGGGTGAGAGGGGAGCTGCTGTTCAAAGTCTTGTTCTGAAGTGCTGCACTTTGGTTTTTAGATTAATGGACTCGCTGCCAGATCAAACTATTTGGCGCTGCACGGTGGCACAGCGGTGGAGTCGCTGCCTTACAGCGCCAGAGACCCGGGTTCCATCCTGACAACGGGTGCTGTCTGTACGGAGATAGTACTGAACGTTCTCCCCGTGGCCGCTTGGGTTTTCCCCGGGTGCTGCGGTTTCCTCCCACGCTCCAAAGACGTACAGGTTTAGCAGGCTGATTGGCTTCGGCAAAGATTGTAAATTGTCAACAGTTTGCAGAATAGCGTTAGTGCATGGGGATCGCTGGTCGGCATGGACCTGGTGGGCCGAAGGGCCTGTTTCCGCGCCACGTCGCTAAACCAAACTAAAATCTATTTCCTGAACGTATCGAATGATGCACAGGTTGCAGGCTGGGATGGAATGTACAGTGACTTAAGGGCCTGTCCCACATGGCCGTCATTTGCGCCTCATTTATGCGTTATATGTAAATTAGGTCGATGCGTTGTGATGCGAGGGGTGCGCATGCGTTGTGCATGGTGAGGCGTGGAATTGTATGCGGTGTCGCACGATGCTCCAGGATTTAGTACAGGAACAAAATCCTCGCTTGCCACCTGCGTAACGTATTGCGCACGCAAGCTGATGCATTGGCATCGTACGCTGGCGTCCCAACGTCTCGCGTGTATCGCGTGGTGAAGCGTGGTTACATCGCCGTGCGGCAATGTCCTTGCGTCAACGCCGCAGGGTATTCTAATGAGGTCACGTGCACCAGACGGCTGACGCGTGATTTGCGCGCGACATCGCGCATCACGACACGTCGACCTATTTTACATATGACGAGTAAATAATGCACAAATGACGGCCAAGTGGGACAGGACCTTTACTGTGGGTTCCATTGTACCACCTCCCTGTGACAATGAGTTCTGTGTCTCATTTACCAAAAATGATGGTCTCAGGGGTCGGGAAACTCGGGTCTCCTCTTCAGTGGAAGTAGAGGGTAGGTAGGGAGGGGGGGGGGGGGGGGGGGGGTTTGGGGGGGGGGGGGGGTGAGGGGGTTAGTTAGGTGATGTGTAGATTCCAGGCTGGCATTACTATAGTGACATCCTGGTGCACATCAGAAGCGACGTTTCATCAAGGGCTACAAACCCCACGCAGGAAATTAAGTTGCTGCCACTGAGTCACGGAGACCTACAACACGGAAACAGAACATTTGGCCTAACCTGTCCGTTTGGCCAAAAAATGCTCTGTCTAAGCTGTCTGCTCAGTCCGAAGAAGGGTATTGACCCAAAACGTCACCTGTTTCTGTTCTCCAGAGATCCTGCCTGACCTGCTGAGTTACTCCAGCATTTGGTGTAAACCAACACCTGTGAATCCTTCCTACCCGTTTGCTTAAGTTTGTCCCATATCTCTTTAACCCTTTCCTTTCCATGTACATGTCCAAATGTCTTTTAAATGCTGTGATAGAACCTGCCTCAACTACCACCTGTAGCAGCTGTTTCCCCTCTACCCATCACTCACTGTGTCAAAGAACATTGCCCCTCGGGTTCCTATTAAATCTTTCCTCTCGCTCGCTCACCTTAAACGTATATCCTCTGGTTCTTGATTCCACTACCCTGGGCATTCACCCAATCTGTTCATCGTACGATTTCATTCACATCTATAAGATCTCTCTTCAACCTCCTGCGCTCCAATGAATAGTCCTCACCTGCCCAATAGCTCTACCTATAGCTCAGGCCTTTGAATCCTGGCAACATCCTTGTAAATGTTCCCTGCACCCTTTCCAGCCTCTACAATTCTTCCAAAGGCGGTGAAGATGGTAATTTTTGTGGGTCAGGCAGCATCACTTGAGACAAAGAATGGGTAACGTTTTGGGCCGGGACCTTTCTTCACCTACTTTCAGAATGAAGAAGGGTCCCGACCCGACATGTTACCTGTCCTTTGTCTCCAGAGATGCTGCCTGATCCGCTGAATTGCTCCAGCACTTTGTGTCCTTCTTTGGTATAAACCAGCACCTGCAGTTCCTTGTTTTTGCAAGTTAATTTTTGTGTTGATTGTTAGTTTTCCTCATTAATGGAGTAAGAGTGGACTTTCTTCCTTATCTCTTAATTTTTGGTTAGCGATTGGTGAAATCCGAAAGGCGGTCCGTGCGTAATGTGAACGACAGCAATGCACCGGTCCTTTTTGTTGCCTGCAGTTTAGCTCATGCTCCTGACATTCCCCCCATTATCACCGATCATAACCGGGATTGTTCTGAAAGATCTTGCGTCAAAGCAGCAGTTTCAACTTGCAGTTATGCAACTCCTCCTAATGCAGTCAAACAGCCAACTAACAGTATTATGTTCAGTCTTGGTCACCCTGGTATTGGAAAGAATGCAGAGCAAACGTATGAGGATGTTGCCAGGACTCGAGGGACTGAGCTATTGGGAGAGGTTGGACAAGTTTGGACTTTGTTCCTCAAAACATAGGAGGCTGATCGTTTTTTTGGCCTTCATCAGTCGGAGTATGGAGTAGAGATTTGGGAGGTCATGTTACAGTTACACAAGACGTTGGTGAGGCCACGCTTAGAATTGTGTTCAGTTTGGTCACCATGTTATACGAAAAATACGAAACCACCTCCAGTTTAAATTCCATTTGCAAGATTTTGGAGGACCAAGAAACCAAGAACCAAGTTGTCAAGATTGAAAGGTTTCGGAGAAGTATATTGACAGGACTTGAGGGGCTGAGCTATACATAGAAACATAGAAAGTAGGTGCAGGAGTAGGCCATTCGGCCCTTTGAGCCTGCACCGCCATTCAATATGATCATGGCTGATCATCCAACTCAGTATCCTGTACCTGCCTTCTCTCCATACCCCCTGATCCCTTTAGCCACAAGGGCCACATCGAACTCCCTCTTAAATATAGCCAATGAACTGGCCTCGACTACCTTCTGTGGCAGAGAATTCCAGAGATTCACCACTCTCTGTGTGAAAAATGTTTTTCTCATCTCGGTCCTAAAGGATTTCCCCCTTATCCTTAAACTGTGACCCCTTGTCCTGGACTTCCCCAACATTGGGAACAATCTTCCTGCATCTAGCCTATAGGGAGAGGTTCAGCAGGCTGGTGCTTTATTGCTTGGAGTACAGCAGGGTGAGGTGTACAGAATCTTGAGAGGAATAGATCGGTTAAATGCACAGAGTCTTTTGCCTAGAGTAGGGGATTTGAGGACCAGAGGACAGTTTAAGGTGAGGGGGGAATCTGAGGGGTAATTTTTTTTTTCTTCACACAAAGGCTGGCAGGTGTATAGAACAAACTGCCAGAGGAAGTAGATGAGACTGGTATCTCAATGCTTAACAAACATTTGGACAGGTTAAGTAGGGTAGGGTAGCTTTAGAGGGATATGGGCAAAAAGCAGGCAGGTGGGACTAGTGTGCTTGGGCTAGTTGGGCCAAAGGGCCTGTTTACAAGCTGTATGACTTATACACGTCTACAAGATTAGAGTCTAAAATCATTGAGGGCTATAGATAGGGTGAAAGCACAAAGTCTTTTTACCAGGGTTAGGAAATCTTGAGCCAGAGCACAAAGATTTAAGGTGAGAGGGGAAAGATTTAATAGGAACCTAAAGGGCAGCTTTTTCACACAGAGGATGGTGCGTACATGGAATGAGCTGGTAAAGGAAGTGTCGAGACGAGGAACTGCAGATGCGGGTTTACAAAAAAAAGTGCTGGAGTAACTCAGCGGGCCAGGCAGCATATCCGGGGATTGAAGAAGGATCTTGCCAAAAACGTCACCTGCCCATGTCCCCCGGAGTTGATGCCTCACCCGCTGAGTTACTCCAGCACTTTGGGGTTTTTTTAAACTCAAGAATCCAGCATCTGCAGTTCCTTGTGTCTCCTCATATTTGCAACATCACAGAAGAGAAGAAAATGGTTGTATGTTGGAAGAGGACAGTCAGTCGGGAAGAGTGACTAGTCTAATCCTTGGGGTTTGTTTCTCCTGCATGAGCTTGCATTCTCATCGGTATTCAGTCCCATGCTTAACCCACAAACCAACCCACAATAAGCCAGACGGCACAACCTTTTCTCTCCTCTCCAGGCAGTCTACGAACGGCTTGCTCGGGGAAGTTAGCTTCACTAGTGATAGGAGCAGAATTAGGCCATTTGGCCCATCAAGTCTACTCCACCATTCAATCACGGCTGATCTATCTTTCCCTATCCTATCACAACCCAATTCTCCTGCCTTCTCCCATTACCCCTGACATCCGTACTAATGAAGAATCTTTCTATCTCTGCCTTAAATAAAACCATTCACTTGGCCTCCACAGCCACCTGTGGCAATGAATTCCACAGATTCACCACCCTCTGACTAAAAAAATTCCTCCTCAACTCCTTCCTAAAGGCACATCCTTTAATTCTGAGGCTATGGCCTCTGGTCCTCGACTCTCACTAGTGGAAACATCTTCTCCACATCCACTCTATCCAGGAACTCCCACTAGTGGAAACATCCTCTCCAAATCCACTCTATCCTGAAGCCGTGTTGCCGAGGGGTGAGAAATGCCAGATGGTCTCGGCAGAGGCTGGTGGATTCCCCCCCCCCGCCCCCGTGATCAGGGACTCCCTTTTGTTCTCTTTCTGGGTTCCTCATAAGTGATAGTAGAATTAGGCCATTCGGCCCATCAAGCCTACTCCGCCATTCAATCC
This sequence comes from Leucoraja erinaceus, assembly GCF_028641065.1. Lineage (NCBI taxonomy): Eukaryota > Metazoa > Chordata > Chondrichthyes > Rajiformes > Rajidae > Leucoraja > Leucoraja erinaceus. The sequence goes on along the minus strand of NC_073386.1, from coordinate 9,493,375 downwards.
TGGCCAATCTATTTCTCCCTCCTAACCCCATTCTCCTGCCTTCTCCCCCATAACCTCTGACACCCGTACTAATCAAGGTATTAAACTCCCTGTTTAGTTTTGTATGCCATGCCATCTATTGAGAGAACGTGTTTTATATTTCATAACCAGCCTCGCCCGTGATCAGGGCAGGTCATTAATTCACTGGTCGAACAAACAGAGGCGCTTCCGTTCAGCATTAAGTAGGTCACGCTTTTGACAGCCCGTGGTTTGGCAGTGACGCTTTGATTCACGGCCATCCACCCCTGGACCAGACAGGTGTTAGCGGAGAGGGTTCCTGTCGACACCTGTTATTCCTCCCCATGTGTGCCTGGTGCCGTGCGGAAGCAATGTTCCCGGCGTGACATTTACCCAAGCTGTGCGCCCGGCCTCCAACTGTTGTGGTTTGTAACACTGCAGCTGTTCTGTCGTTCTTCGGGTGAGTTCGAGAGGGCGGCGCAGTAACAGGACTCTCAGCGGCAGAGCCAAAACTCTACCTGTTCTGTGAGCACATAACTAGGTCAGGCACCAAGGGACTGGCTCGCTGCTAAAGGAGCTCCCTCTTGAATGAGATGTTGAAACAAAGTCCAAACAGCCTGTTCATAGAGTGATACAGTGTGGAAACAGGCCCTTCGGCCCAACTTACCCACACCGACCAATATGTCCCATCTACACTAGTCCCACCTGCCTACGTTTGACCCATATCCCTCCAAATCTGTCCTATCCATGTACGTGTCTAATTGTATCTTAAATGTTGCAATAGTCCCTGCCTCAACTATCTCTTCTGGCAGCTTGTTCCATACATCCACCACCCTTTGTGTGAAAGAGTTACCCCTCAGATTCCTATTAAATCTTCACAAACCTATGACAATGAGGCAAACAAACAGTAATATTAATCTGTAGGGCAGAGAAACTAGTCTGAGAACTAGGGTAGGGGAGAGAGAGAGAGGGGGGGAAAGCGAGGGCTACTTGAAGTTAGCAAAATCAATGGGTTGTATGCTGCCCAAGTGAAGCATGAGGTGCTGTTCCTCCAATTTTACTGTTTATTTATTTTACTGTTTGCCAGGTTGTCACTTTCCCCTCAGCCGACAATGAACACTCTACGTTTCCTTGTTTGCATTGTCAGCTTTGATCTGTCATTTTCACACCTTACCCACCCATATCTCTAGTTTCCCTCTCCCTGACCCTCAGACTGAAGAAGGGTTTCGACCCAAAATATCACCCGTCCATTCCTTCTCTCCAGAGATGCTGCCTGACCCGCTGAGTTACTCCAGCATTTTGCATCTATCTTCAGTGTAAACCAGCATCTGCATTTCCTTCCTACGCATTCCCTCTAAAGATTAGTCTGAATCTGTCATGAACCCAAACGTCACCTATCCATGTTCTCCAGAGAGGATTCCCGACCTGCTGAGTTACTCCAGCAATTTGTGTTTATTTTTTCCCTTTAAACCGTTCCGATTCATGTAGCTGTTCAAACGTCTTTTAAATGTTGTTATAGATCTTGCCTCAACAGCCTCCTCTGGCAGTTTCCACGCTGTATCTCTAAACTACAGTGGTCCAAGATGGCAGCTCGCCCCCTCTCAGGGCCATTTGGGGAATAAATGCAGGCCCTGCCCGTGATATTTTGTTTAGTTTAGAGATACAGGACTTTTGGCCCACCGTGTCCGCACCAACTAGTGCTCCCCGCACATTAACATTGTGGCACACATTCACACACACACACACACACACACACCACACACACACACACACACACACACAAATCACACATCTGTGGACACACACACAGGGATACACACAACACACACACGTACACACACAAAACACACACACACACACACACACACACACACACTTATTTACATTTAGATTATACCAAGCCAATTAACCTACAAACTTGTGCGTCCTTGGAGTATGGGAGTTGGGATGAAACCAAAGGTGCATGTGACAAATAAATTTGAACTTGAAGATCTCGGAGAAAAACCATGCGGTCATGGGGAGAACGTACAAACTCCGTACAGACAGCACCCGTAGTGGGGATCGAACCTGGGTCTCTGGCACTGCAAGGCAGCAACTCTAACGCTGCGCCACCGTGACGCCCTTGCTTATACCATCTGAATTTGAGGAGCAGTTCTCTATTTCATTCTTGGCATGGATATTGGAGGAGGTGCCACTGAGAAACTCCAGTATCGTACTGGGACTGAAGGGTCAGGTTGATGCCTAAACCCTTATCTTTGACGATTTTACACAATTTAGGAATGTTCTAGGATGATTAAGGCACTTAATGGGGTAGATGGAATGAGTCGTACGGCATGGGAGCAGGCCATTCGGCCCAACTTGTCCATGCTGACCAACATACCCCATCTACACTAGTCCCACCTGCCTGCGTTTGGCCCATATCCCTCTAAACCTGTCCTATCCATGTACCTATCTAAATATGATAGTACATATCACTAAACATAGTGATAGTACATGCCTCAACAAACCCCTCTGGCAGCTAGTTCCATGCACATATCACCCTTTATGTAATAAAAATTTACCCATCAGGTTCCTGTTAAATCTCTTCTCCCCCCCCCCCCATCCCTCACCTTAAACATATGTCCTCTGGTTCTTGTTTTCCCTACTATGGGGGGGGGGGGGAACTCTTTGCATTTATCCAATCTGATCCTCTCATGATTTGTACACCTCTATAAGATCACCCCTCATCCTCCTGCGCTCCAAGGAATAAAGTCCTAGCCTGCTCAACGGCTCAGCCTATAGCTCAGGCCATCAAGTCCTGGCAGCATCGGTACAAATCTTCTCTGCACCCTTTCCAGCTTGACGACGTCTTTCCTGTAACAGGAATAATCGGGTACAAACTTTAATTCAAGGCAGGTTGGAAAGCCCACCTCTCTCCGAAAGGTGGTGGCAATCTGCAAATGGTGAGACTTGAAGAGCAGAAGGGGTCGGGTGAAAATCTCAGGTTGATCAATTTTCCGTACCTACCCAGTTGTGGTTGGCTGAGTGTTTAAGAAGGAACTGCAGATGCTGGAAAATCGAAGGTACACAAAAATGCTGGAGAAACTCAGCGGGTGCAGCAGCATCAATGGAGTGAAGGAAATAGGCAACGTTTCGGGCCGTAGCATTGCCTATTTCCTTCGCTCCATAGATGCTGCTGCACCCGCTGAGTTTCGCCAGCATTTTTGTGTGTACCTGTAGTTGTCTGAGGATGGTTTAAGGTGGATGAGTTGAATGTGCAGATAGCTATTAATGACTATGATATGGTTGGGATCACGGAGACATGGCTCCAGGGTGACCAAGGCTGGGGGCTGAACATCCAGGGATATTCAATATTCAGGAGGGATAGATAGAAAGGGAAAGGAGGTGGGGTAGCGTTGCTGGTTAGAGAGCAGATTAACGCAATAGAAAGAAAGGACATTAGTTTGGAGGATGTGGAATCGATATGGGTAGAGCTGCGAAACACTAAGGGGCAGAAAACGCTAGTGGGAGTTGTGTACAGGCCACCTAACAGTAGTAGCGGGGTTGGGGATGGCATCAAACAGGAAATTACAAATGCGTGCAACCAAGGTAAAACGGTTATAATGGGTGACTTCAATCTACATATAGATTGGGTGAATCAAATTGGCAGGGGTGCTGAGGAAGACGATTTCTTGGAATGTGTGCGGGATAGTTTTCTAAAGAACCAACAAGTAGAGGAACCAACGAGAGAGCAGGCTATTCTAGATTGGGTATTGAGTAATGAGGAAGGGTTAGTTAGCAATCTTGTTGTACGTGCCCCCTTGGGCAAGAGTGACGAGAATATGGTTGAGTTCTTCATTAGGATGGAGAGTGACATCGTGCTAATTCAGAGACAATGGTTCAATGAACTTAAAGAACCTACAAACTAACTTTGAGGTGGGAGGAACCATGTGAATTGGCCAAGATTGGTCTGGCAATTGATTCTTAATGGGTCACCCATGGATGCAACCCGGAAGGCATTTAAAGACTGCATGGATGAACTTAAAAACCATGGATTTGCCGTTGTAACTGTTTAGACATTCATGTTCGTGAGTCATGGGAGCGGAATTAGGCCATTTGCGCATTAAGTCTACTCCGACATTCAATCATGCCTGATCTATTTTTCATTCTCCTTCACCCCATTACCCCTGACTCCTGTACTAATCAAGAATTTATCAATCTCCACCTTAGAAAAAAAAACTTTAAAAATCCATTGACTTGACCTCCACAGCCTTTGGCGGCAATTAATTCCACAGATTCACCACCTCGGACTAAAGAAATTCCTCCTCATCTCCTTTCTAAAGGTAGGTCCTTTTATTCTGAGGCTATAGCCTTTGGTCCTAGACTCTCCCACTAGTGGAAACATCCTCTCCACATCCACTCTATCCGGGCCTCTGGCCTTTCTCCCAGCCAGATATCTCCCAAGCTTCATTGCAGGGGTGTAAAGACAACCTTGTATTACTGTGGGAAGGTGATTCCCAGCTGACGGAGTACATTACTGTAAAGGGTACAACACTGTGGAAAGGTGAATCTGTGGAGCACAGCTGCAAGCAAGCTAACAACGTGGTGAGATATCTTTCAACAGCCTGGGTTCAGAGTATCAGAAGGACGATGGTTGTGATCAGAAGGACGTTGGTTGAACAGTGTGATCGCAATGTGTAGAAAGGAACTGCAGATGCTGGTTTATACTGAAGTCAGGCAGAAAATGCTGGAGTAATTCAGCAGGTCAGGCAGCATCTCTGGAGAGAAGGAAAAAGATTGGGTGATATTTTCTGGGTGAGACCCTTCTTCAGACTGAAAGGCATGGAGAAGTGAAACGAGAGATATCGACGGTGACGTGAGAAATGTAGAACAAATTAATGAAAGATATGCAAAAAAAGTAACGGTGGTAAAAGGAAGAGGCCATTGTTAGCTGTGGATTACTGTAGGTGAAAACGAGTTGCAGACAATGAAACTCACCAAAGGTCAGTTCGGGAGAATGTCTGTGTCATTGCAAGCATCCACAACTGAAGTGGAAGGAAGGCAAGGGGCTCAGCATAGGGGCCCATCACAAATCATTCCAATTGCTGTAGATGCTGCCATTGCCATGGACAAGGCAACACAAGACTTGGGGAAGTGTTTGATGTCGACAAGGCGTCTGTTGTTTCGAGTCACTGAATGGAGCTGGATGCCTGGAGGGTGGAAAGTGTTGCACTGCGAAGACGATTCGAGATCCCATGTGTGACGCCACACGTGGTCTGGTCCCTCTGATAGCTGTTCGATGCAGTGCGTCATAGCCCAGTCAAGGCGGAGCGGGAACGGCCATGGCATCATTGGGACGGTCTGAGGAGATGACTTTCCAGCTTCAGCTGGGAGAGTAGAGGAGGTTCAGCGTCTGAGTGAAGTCGGGATGGAGCAGGAACAGACGCACAAAGTTGAAAAGGAGTCGGAGCAGAAAATCATCGTGTTGTGTGTCTCCTGTTTACCAATATTCTGCCAACAGTGACCAATTGTCACTGCCGTCGTAGATAACTGGTTTTATTCACCCCCGTTAGCATTGCAGCTGATGTTTAGAAAATATGCAGAATGATGTGATTGAACCGAGGTAAGATGCAGGATGTGCGTTTCATTACTTCTAAAGATATTCACTAACGTAATCACTGGGAATTATAATTTCTGGAATGGATAGTGCGGAGAAATTAATCTTAACTTATGGTGCTTTGTTTGGGGGAGAGGACGGAAGAAACTAATGAATGGGCATAATTGGTGGTGGAATTGAATGGTTGTCAATGGTTGCATTGATTTGTTGTTTATCTTTGGAGGGGGAGGAGTATAGTTTTTGAGTGTGTATTTGCCTTTGAAGACTTCTGATATGTTGTGGCACCAGTCACTGCTTTGTGTCACGTGTCGACTTGCTTCACAAAATGGTATGTTTGTTTGGTAATAACTCGATAGACAATGGACAATAGGTGCAGGAGGAGGCCATTCGGCCCTTTGAACCAGCACCGCCATTCAATGTGATCATGGCTGATCATCCCCAATCAGCACCCAGTTCCTGCCTTCTCCCCATACCCCCTGACTCCGCTATCTTTAAGAGCCCTATCTAGTTCTCTCTTGAAAGCATCCGGACAACCGGCCTCCACCGCCCTCTCAGTGACTTGCCCTTAATGAATTTTAGCACCAAATAGCTTCTGGATAAAAATGTCCAGCGAAATGGCACAGTGGCGCAGCGGTAGAGTTGCTGCCTTACAGCGCCAGAGACCCGGGTTCGATCCTGACTACGGGTGCTGTCTGTACGGAGTTTGTACGTTTTCCCTCTGACCGCGTGGGTTTTCTCTGGGTGCTCCGGTTTCCTCCCACATTCCAAAGATGTACATGTTTGTAGGTTAATTGGCTTTGGAACAATTGTAAAATTGTCCCTAGTGTGTAGGATAGTGTTGGTGACTGGGGCGATAATTGGTTGACACGGGCTGGATGGGCTGAAGGGCCTGTTTCCACGCTGTATCTACAAAGTCTAAAGTGTAAGCCATGTTGGCTCCGGACTATTCACGATCCATGCCCACTGCCCCTTTCTAGCAGTGCACACGCCTGTGATAATATCCACCCATCAGTGTTACCCTGGAGAGTCAGGCTCGTTTGTCTCCTGCAGGTTTCACATGAATCTACAGCTCTCTGTCTCTCTCCCTCTCTACATTACCACGTGGACCGTTACTAATGCCTGACCCTGACTCCGTTCCTGGCTGCAGACTCTCCCCTGTCCCAGTCTCCTGCTCTCCCTCACTCCACTCCTGTCTGTAAACCCATCCCGCGCTCTGGCTACAAGGCCCTCGTGTTCCTGACCCCAGCCCCGACCTCCCGACAACGATTCCTGGGATGTCCACTGTGAAGAGGCGGGCACCAGAGGGGGTCACGGCACGGGGGGGGGGAGAGACCGCAGCCCACGGCATCGAGGCCAACAGTGAACCGGGTCCTTGGGACCCGTGTGTGTGTGTGTGTGTGTGTAGGAAGCAAGTACTGGTGCTGATTTACTTACACCATAGATAGACACAAACACGCTGCAGTAACTGCAGTCAAGACCCAAAAACGTCACCCATTCCTTCTCTCCAGAGATGCTGCCTGACCTGTTGAGTTACTCCAGCACTTTGTGTCTTTGTGTCACCGAGTTAGATGTGGCCCTCGTGGCTAAAGGGATCAGGGGGTATGGAGAGAAGGCAGGTATGGGGATATTGATTTGGATGATCAGCCATGATCATATTGAATGGCGATGCAGGCTCGAAGGGCCGAATGGCCTACTCCTGCACCTATTTTCTATGTTTCTATGTGGATCCATGTCAGTCAGCAGATAGCAAGGGAAACAGCACACACAGTGCTGGGATAGCTCTGCAGCGTGTTTGTGTCTATCTATGGTGTAAATCAACACCAGTACTTGCTTCCTACACACACACGGGTCCCAAGGACCCAGTTCACTGTTGGCCTCGATGCCGTGGGCTGTGGTCTCTTCCCCCCCCCCCCCCCCCTCCCCCCCCCCATGACCCCCCTCTGGTGCCCGCCTCTTCACAGTGGACGTGCCGAAGCAAATGTTCCTCCAGAGAGGGGCGGAAATGTCGATTTCACTCCCCTCAAAGCTACATGGAAGGCAGCTTGCATGCAGGCCCGGACGTGAGATTGCTGCTCAGAGAAACAAAGAACTGCAGATGCTGGTTTATACCAAAGATAGACACAAAGTGCTGGAGTAACGCAGCGGGTCAGACGGCATCTCTGGAGCAATAGGATAGATGACGTTTCGTGTCGGTGTAGAAGGGTCCCCACCCAAAACATCACCTATTCATGGTCATTAGGCCATTCGGCCCATCAAGTCGACCCTACAATTCAATCATGGCTGATCTATCTCTCCCTCCTAACCCCATTCTCCTGCCTTCCAACTCCATTCTCCTGCATCCACGCTCTCCAGAGATGTCACTTAACCCGCTGAGTTACTCCAGCACTTTGTGTCCACCTGAGATATCTGCATATTGGGTGAAGGTTTTTGGGGATAGCACAGAGCAAAGCAAGGTAGCGGCCACCATGATCGAATTGAAAGCAAAGCAGATGCAAGAGGCTCAATAGAAACCTAGAAACAAAGAAAGTGCAGATGCTGGTGAACAAAAGAAAGATACAAATGTGATGGAGTAACTCAATGGGTCGGGCAGCATCTCTGGAGAACATGGGTAGCTGATATTGTGGATTGAAACCTTTTTTTCGGACCATCTTCAGAGTGTGTAAAAGGGTCCTGACAGGAAACATCACGTAAGCATGTTCTTCAGAGATGCTGTCTCACCTGCTGAGTTACGCCAACAATCTGTGGTTGGTTTTTTAGGCTAAAAATCATCCTCCTCTTTCCAATCCCACAGTGGACTCTGCTCCTTACGCGCCTCCCGGTGGCTAATTCCGGAACAGCAACTGCACAGTGCTGGAATGCAACACGCAGCAGCCAGCACAGCCAACATGTCTCTTCACTAGACCCCCCCCTCCCCTCCACTCCAGCCAACAACGAAAAAATATACAATGCAGAGACAGGCAAAGCGGTAGAGTTGCTGCCTTGCAGCGTCAGAGTCCCGGGTTCGATCCTGACCACGGGTGTACACAGTTTGTACATTCCCCCTGTGACCGCGTGGGTTTTCTCCGGGTGCTCTGGTTTCCTCCCACACTCCAGAGATGTACAGGTTAGTAGGTGAATTTGGCTTCAGTGAAAAAATGGAAAAATTGGCCCTAGAGGGCAGGACAGTGCTAGTGTACCGGGTGATCACAGGTCGGCACGGAATCAGTGGGCCGAAGGGCCAGTTTCTGCACTGTGTCTCTACAGTCTAAAGTAAGAACAGGCGAATGTCAAAAGTCAGAAAAGATTGACAAGGTTGTTTTGCTGAGTGGATGTCTGAAAATTGGCAGTGAGACAGAAGCAGGGGGCAGGGCACCAGCCACACATCACACTGTGGAGAGCAAGTTGCAGCAGTGTTGGTATTGGTATGTAATTGTTGCATGGACCGAGATACAATGGGGAAATCTCCACCTGCTGTTCAAGTTTAGTTTCGAGATACAGCGCGGAAACAGGACCTTCGGCCCGCGCCGACCAGCGATCCACGCACATTAACGCTGTCCCACACAACACACTAGGGACAATTTTTACATTTACCAAGCCAATCAATCTACAAACCCGTAAGTCTTTGGAGTGTGGGAGGAAACCGAAGATCTCTGAGGAAACTCACGCAGGTCAAGGGGAGAACGTACAAACTCCGTACTGACAAACCACCCGTAGCCGGGATGGAATCCGAATCCCTGGCGCTGTAAGGCAGCAACTCTACCGCTGTGCCACCGTGCCGACCAAGGTGTTTGACTGGAATTCACTGCAACTTGCCCTCTAAAGCAAGGACATGACTGAGTGGAAATGCACCCACCCTCCTGTGGCCAAATGTAAACTGAATATCATTTCCCTATCAGATGTAGACGTTTTTGGAGGAACACACGGAAGGTGTTTAATAACCACACGTACAAACGTGTCTGTGGTCTACACTTGTTTTTATATTTGTCGTTTATCACACATTCCATCCAGATTCCCTTCAGCGTTTTGTCGTGAGATCTCTTTGTCCCACAAACCCACTGTTTCCGGACTCGGGGACCGGAGGCTGGGAAAAGCGGGTCTGTGGTCTGGTCATTGTCATCCTCCGTATGACATAAACTGCACGGCCTCCATTTCTCATCACTGTTCCTTCAAAACAGCATCGTTTAGAGATCGTGATCTGAAAACTGGATGTACCAGACCGTGACTGAGGAGTTCCCATCTCAATCTTGTTAGTTAAATTTCCCAATCACTTCCCACAGTGAGAGCGTAAATATGCTTTTAAACCATATGGTTATGATGTTATGAATATGCAACAATAAAAAGAACTTCATGAGCACATTTACATAACAACATGTGTTAAAGCATTAAGGGCATGTCCCACTTAACCATATAACCATATAACAATTACAGCACGGAAACAGGCCATCTCGACCCTTCTAGTCCGTGCCGAACACATAACCTCCCCTAGTCCCATATACCTGCGCTCAGACCATAACCCTCCATTCCCTTCCCATCCATATAACTATCCAATTTATTTTTAAATGATAAAAACGAACCTGCCTCCACCACCTTCACTGGAAGCTCATTCCACACAGCTACCACTCTCTGAGTAAAGAAGTTCCCCCTCATGTTACCCCTAAATTCAGTCCCTTAATTCTCATGTCATGTCCCCTTGTTTGAATCTTCCCTACTCTCAGTGGGAAAAGCTTTTCCACGTCAACTCTGTCTTTCCCTCTCATCATTTTAAAAACCTGTATCAAGTCCCCCCTTAACCTTCTGCGCTCCAAAGAATAAAGCCCTAACTTGTTCAACCTTTCTCTGTAACTTAGTTGCTGAAACCCAGGCAACATTCTAGTAAATCTCCTCTGTACTTGGGCGATATTTTCGGCGACAAAGGTTGTCGCGGCGTGGTCGTGTAGTATGTACCGAGGCATGTGGTGCTGCATGTGGCGCATGTACCGACGCATGTAGTGACACGTAGTGATGCACGGTGTCTCCCTGCCGCCCCAGGATTTTGGAATGTTCAAAATCTCCAGGCGACATCTTATCATGTGGTGCGCCCTGTCACATGCTGGCGTGTGCTGTCTTGCGGGGGACGCGGGTATATAAAACGCCGACTTATCCATGAACAAGTTATTAGTCCTTTGATTTATTGTAGATTTCATTTCCAACGTGATGTTCGGTGTAACTATCTCGTGTTGTGAAGGCGGAGTGACACGTGCGTGTCGTAGCTTGACGTGACGGTGCCGCGGAGTGTCGTAGCTTGACGTGACGGTGACGCGTGCGTGTCGTACAACTTGACGGTTTTTAGGGCGTCGGTCTCTGACCTTCGCAGTCGCTGAAAAAAATCGGGAAGTGGGACAGGCCCTTTATTGATTTTTATTTTATTGAACTCCCAAGAAACCATGCTGGTATGCTTTAAGAGGTTGTGTGCGCTTTAAAAGTGCAGGCCAATATAGTTTTGGAAAATTGTCCATTTATGTACATGCTTTACCTCGACTGACAATTCATTGTATATTTATGTAACAGCCCAGTATATTTTCAGGCTGTTGCACGTTAATGTGTGTGTGTGTTCCCATATATCCCAAAGCCTTTGTATATTTGGATTATAGAGTGCTCCTTGATGGATCCAAGCATAGGGCACTGTAGTCTTGTTTGACAATGCTGCGCAGTCAAATCTGTCTTAGCAGATGTGAGGTGAAGTTGCTTTTCGCTCTTTAATACGGCTGCATTTCCATGCATATCGTCCTGATACAGTGGTAACTAACACTTTCTCTCTCCCGCAGGCAAAAGCACATCGCGGACTTTGCCCTGGATTACGTCAAGGTATGGCACCTCTTCCAGACTATCGTGTGTATAGTTAGTCGATGTACTGTGTGTGTGTGTGTGTGTGTGTGCCAGGGACTGTCCGCCTTGCTATGGCTGGACTTGTTTCTCTTGACTGGAGCCCATATCATGTGTGTTTCCTCATATAAAATATAAAATTCTTGAGGGATTAACATATCAATTTCTTAAGGGATTGGATAGGCTAGATGCAGGAAAAATGTTCCCGATCTTGGGGGAGTCCAGAACCAGGGGTCACAGTTTAAGAATAAGCAGTAGGCCATTTAGGACTGAGATGAGGAAAAACCTTTTCACTCAGTGAGAGTTGTGAATCTGTGGAATTCTCTGCCACAGCAGGCAGTGGAGGCCAATTCACTGGATGTATTCAAGAGCGAGTCAGATATAGCTCTTAGGGCCAGCGGGATCAAGCGATATGGGGAGAAAGCAGGGACGGGGTACTGATTTTGGATGATCAGCCATGATCATATTGAATGGCGGTGCTGGCTCAAGGGGCCAAATCGCCTACTCCTGCACCTGTTTTCTATGTTTCCGTGCTTCACTCTTTAGGGAGTGTGGTGATGTACCTGCTCTGTGGGAGTCTAGGAAGGAACTGCAGATGCTGGATCAAACCGAATATAGAGATAAAAGGCTGGAGTATCTCAGCTGGTCTGAAGAAGGGTCTCGACCCGAAACGCCACCTATTCCTTTTCTACAGAGATGCTGTCTGACCCGCTGAGTTACTCCAGTTTTTGTGTCTATTTCTCGGGGTCTAATTTTTTTTTTTAAGTGCCAAGATGGCAAGTCATTCACATTGGGTTTAGCAACGGCGACCATTGTGTGGAACGTTCCTCTATGTTCCCTGCTGCAATGTGCACCCTGCTGCTGTTTATTCCGTAACGTTGCTTGTGAGGATGATGCAACATCTATCAGCGTGAGTACTATCGGCCAGACACAGTGCGCTGGTGTAACTCAGCGGGTCCGCCAGCCTCTGAGCAGATTGCAAAGGGTGTGGGGGAAATTTACCAGGATGTCACCAGGACACGAGGGCCTGAGCCACAGGGAGAGCAGGTTGAGCAGGCTAGGACTCGATTGCTCAGAGCGCAGGAGGATGAGGGGCGATCTCATAGAAATCTTATACAAAATCACGTAAACACACCGAGTCTCTTGCCCAGAGTAGGGCAATCGAGAACCAGAAGACTAGTTTTAAGGTGATGGATGGGGGGGGAAATTTGATAGAAAGGTGCGGGGTAACTTTTTTACACAAAGGGTGGTGGGGTGTATTGAACAAGCTGCCGGAGGAGGTAGTTGAGGCTGGGACTATTGCAAGGTTTAAGAACGGGTTGGACAGGTACATGGATAGAACAGGTTTGGAGGGATATGGGGCAAATGCAAGCAGGTGGGACTTGGTATGGCACGGTGGCGCAGTGGTAGAGTTGCTGCCTTGCAGCGCTTACAGCATCGGAGATCTGGGTTCAATCCCGACTACGGGTGATGTCTGTCTGTACGGAGTTTGTACGTTCTCCCTGTGACCGCGTGGGTTTTCTCGGAGATCTTCGCTTTCCGCCCACACTCCAAAGACGTACAGGTTTGTAGGTTAATTGACATTGTAGAAATGTAAGTTGTCAATGTGCGGGGATCGCTGGTCGGCGCGGACCTGGTGAGCCATAAGGGCCTGTTTCTTCACTGTATCTCTAAACTAAAAACTAGTGTTGGTCGGCGTGGGCAAGGTTGAGCCAAAGGGCCTGTTTCCACATACGTAGGTGATGTTTGGGTCGGGAACCTTCTTCAGACACCACACTCCAATACACTGTGTGTAAACTGCACACAAACCACACCAGAGGTCAGGATTGAACCAGGGTCACTGGAGCTGAGAGGCAGCAGCTCTATCAGCTGCCCCGAGCAAGGGGGTGATTGAAATTCAGAACTCTCTCCCACATTGGTAAGTCTTGCTGGGTCAGTCGCTAACTTAAATCCAAATTATTAAAGTTTAGTCTAAAATGTTAAAAAAATATACTGACCTAACTAAAATCAGAATGGTTAGTTTGACTTGGTTCAGTTTAGTACAGTGAGAAGCTTTTTTGCTGCTTGCTATCAGTCAGCGGAAAGACTATACATGATCACAGTCAAACCACAGTGTATAGATACAGGATAAAGGGAATAAGTTTAATCCAAAATATCAAAAATAAACTAATTCTTTCAGGTCCCAACCCAAAACATCATCTATCCATGTTCTCCAGCGATGCTGCCTGACCTCCTGAGTTACTCCAGCACTTTGTGTCTATCTTTGTTATAAACCACCACCTTGTTAATACATGAAGTCTTGTTGTAGGAAGGAACTGCAGATGCTGGTTTGCATTGACACGGTCACGGTGGCTCAGCGGTAGAGCTGCTGCCTTACAGCGAATGCAGTGCCGGTGACCCGGGTTCGATCCCGACTACGGGTTCTGTCTGAACGGAGTTTGTACGTTCTCCCCGTGACCTGTGTGGGTTTTTCTCCGAGATCTTCGGTTTCCTCCAACACTGTAAAGACGTACAGGTTTGTGGGTTAATTGGCTTGGTAAATGTAAAATTGTCCCTAGTGGGTGTAGGAGAGTGTTAGTGTGCGGGGATCGCTGGTCGGTGCAGACACGGTGGGCCGAAGGGTCTGTTTCTGCGCTGTATCTCTAAACTAAACTAAAGTAAAAAAACAAAAACTAAAATGCTAGAGTAACTCAGCGGGTCAGGCAGCATCTCTGGAGAAAAGGAATAGGTGACGTTTGGGGGGTCGATACCCGTCTTCAGACTATGACTTATTGACTTGCCAGCTGGTTTACCATTCAACACAGCCTCGGTTAATCAGCAAACCACAAACTGTAAGGGGAATGAACAGAAATCTGGAATCGGGGTTTGAAGTCAAGAGTGTTTTATTATCCGATGTCCCAGATAGAACAATGAAATTCTTACTTGCAGCAGCACAACCGAATATATAAACAAAGTGCATTGTAAACAATATAATAAACGAGAGAGAAAAAAAGTTCAGTGTGTGTATATATTACATGTACACATATATACATACCCACATATACATATTTATATATGTGTGTGTGTACATATATGTGTGTCTTTACGCGCACGCACAAATAGGTGTGTGTGTGTGTGTATATATATATGTGTGTGTGCATATATGTGTGTGTGCATATATACGCACACACACGCATATACACACATGCATACACACGCGCACACACACACACACACACACACACACACACACACACACACACACACACACGCACACACACACACACACACAGATGTACACATAAAAAGGAAATATGTTTAATCCGACAGAACGCGAGTGCGGTCCCACACTGAGAGCACTTGTAGTTGAATCATTCTGTGTTTTTTTTTAAAGAATCGTGCAGCGTACTGCAGCAAATCAGCTGTTCTGGGGGAGCTGAATCTGTCAACAGAGGCGTGAGTTTGTGAAGACAAGGGGCTGCTTTGTGTGGGTCAGTGGGATTCGGAGAGCCGTCTCTGTGAACTACGTGAGTCAGTGGTGGCATTTCAATGTCGGGCCTGCACTGCACAACCTGAAGTGGTGCTGCCTGTTGGCATAGTGAGGCTGAGGATTTGCCTGGGGTCGGTGCGGGACCCACACTGGCCCCTTCCTGACGGCAAGCTGGGATGTGCCGGTAAAACACGGGCAGCAGAACCGTTTCTGGGGCCGTTCCAA
The DNA here is from genome assembly GCF_028641065.1 of Leucoraja erinaceus. NCBI lineage: Eukaryota > Metazoa > Chordata > Chondrichthyes > Rajiformes > Rajidae > Leucoraja > Leucoraja erinaceus. Next base: position 9,478,247 of record NC_073386.1, on the reverse strand, counting down.
AGTCTCCCCGGCTTCTCCACGGCGTGAGGGGCAAGAGGGGTGAAAAGCAACAAGTGCTTGTTTACGGTGATTAAATAACTTTATAATTAAGCAGACCGAGCAATTAGACCTTTGAGAGTCGTTCTAATCAAGAATTTGTCTATCTCTGCCTCAAAAATACCCACTGACGGCCTCCACAGCCCTCTGTGGCAGCGAGTTCTACAGATTAACTGCCCTCTGACTAAGGATTACCACAGCAACTGGGAAGAAAGGACATTGAAGTGATCTTGGAGCAGTTTAATGAAGGAATTCCACCACTTCTGCCCTCTCGTGCTTCCCTGAATTACTTCACTACACCACGCCTTCGTCTGTCTGGCTGGGAAATAACTAATTATAATTAGATATTGCGAATAGTAGAATCATTGTGGAATTGATGGGAGTGTGGAAATAATAAATAACTGGGAATAGGCGAGACAATGGGATTAGTCTAGACAGGTGGTCGATGACCAGCATAGACTCAGTGGGCCGAAGGGACTGTTTCTACACTGAATGACTACGGCTTTTTTTTATTATTCGGCGACTATATACTGGTTTGCCAGGTGAGGAGGGGGCTGTGGACCCCCAGCAAGATCCCAAACAAGACCTGTCAAAGGGCGGATGAGCTTCTAGCGAGCCGATGGCCATCCACACTTCAGTAGAAGTTGCGATCACTGTCGTACATGGCATTGTAAGGAGTGCAGAAAAACATGAAGTGTAATTCTTCCCTCTCCATGCTTCTCAAAAGAGAAGTTATTAATAATAATAATAATTTTTGAATCTACAGATTCAGATTCCGATTCAAATTTATTGTCATTGTGCAGTGTACAGTACAGAGACAACGAAATGTACTACCTGCTGTTGCCATATAACCATATAACAATTACAGCACGGAAACAGGCCATCTCGACCCTTCTAGTCCGTGCCGAACACATATTCTCCCCTAGTCCCATATACCTGCGCTCAGACCATAACCCTCCATTCCCTTCCCATCCATATAACTATCCAATTTATTTTTAAATGATAAAAACAAACCTGACTCCACCACCTTCACTGGAAGCTCATTCCACACAGCTACCACTCTCTGAGTAAAGAAGTTCCCCCTCATGTTACCCCTAAACTTCAGTCCCTTAATTCTCAAGTCATGTCCCCTTGTTTGAATCTTCCCTACTCTCAGTGGGAAAAGCTTTTCCACGTCAACTCTGTTGTTGTTGTTATGCTGTAGGCTCTTGTCGCAAGACTTGGCTACCGTTAATTATCGTGGTTTAATAATCTCAAGGAATTTTGGGCGATTCCCAAAGAGTATCACTCGGAGAGTGTTGAAATCTGGTGCTGGTGCATGCGAATTGGGAAGATCAAATGGAAGGAAACAGTGTGAGCTGGTGCCCTCCAGTGGTAACAACAGATACTGCAGCCAAAACACACAGTGCTGGAGAAACTCAGCGAGTCAGGCAGCATCTGTGGAGGGAAAGGACAAGATGACATTTGCCGTCCGGACCCTTCCTCAGACTGAAACTTCCCCAGCAGTTTGAGGTTCGCTCAAGATTTCAGCACCTGCCGTTTCTTGATGGACACAAAATGCTGGAGTAACTCAGCGGGCCAGGCAGCATCTCTGGAGAGAAGGAATGGGTGGCGGTTCGGGTCGAGACTCTTCTTCTGACTGATGTCAGGGGAGAGGATGCATAGATAAGAAAGTGTACGGTGTGAAAATGGGTCAAAGGGAATGGAGATCAAGGAAAATGTGTCTGAAGCAGGGTCTCGACCGGAAATATCACCCATTCCTTCTCTCCAGAGATGCTGTGTCTCCCGCTGAGTTACTCCAGCTTCTTGTGTCTATCTAGGGAAAATGTAAAATAGATTATTGTTAGCAGGCACTCGTGTGGCCCCCTGACGTGATATCCCTTCCCTGGTTTGAGGGGCGTCTCTACCATACGTCCAGCAGGACCCTAGACTATGGTTTCTCCCCCACCGAGCCTTGGCGTTGGCTGCATCAAGCTTCAGTTTGTCCTCCAGCACGTACTCCCGCAGTCTGGAGCGGGCCATTCGGCAACATTCCCCAGATTCAGACTCAGATCAGATTCCGATTCAAAATTTATTGTCATTGTGCAGCGTACAAGTGCAGAGACAACGAAATGCAGTTAGCATCTCACCCAGAAGTGCAAACACAGAATAATATATATATATATATTACTGTTCCATTATTCTGTGCTTGCACTTCTGGGGAGATATATAATGACTGGCAATCACCAAGGTGCAGAGTTACGTAGGGTAACAAACGCAGGGAAGAAGCTGTTCCTGGACCTGCAACGGAGAGACCTGTAGCGCCTCCCGGATGGGAGGAGGGTAAACAGTCTGTGGTTGGGGTGAGAGCAGTCCTTGGCGATGCTGAGCGCCCTCCGCAGACAGCGCTTGCTCTGGACAGACTCGATGGAGAGGGGAATGAGGAACCGGTGATGCGTTGGGCAGTTTTCACCACCCGATGGACATCTCGTGGTCAACAGCGCTCGGGCAGACCAAAGAGAGTCTTTCACCGAGTTGATGGCCTTCCAGCAGCACTCGATGTCCATCTCTGAATGTGTCCCTGGGAACAGTCTGAGAGCCCTCTGTGACGGAGCTGTTCGGGATGAGCAGTGACAAGGACCCTTGCATCCTTCTCCCGACTCTCTTGGCAAATCCACACTCTGCGAAGAGGTGGGAACCGTCCCCTCTCCATGACCCCCGGGTTCCACCTGCTCTGTGGGGTCTGTTGAGCTGGGGCTTGCACTGAGCAGGGGGTGTGGGCTAGTTTCCAAGCGGGAGTGGCCTCCCGTGGGGCAGGGAAATGCCGAGCAGCCCACAGGCAGGTAGTCAGACAGACAGGCAGGGGGAGCCGGTGGGAGGTGCAGCCATTAGGTGTTGTCCCTGTAAAGTCGTTAACATGCAGTTAAAAAACCTTGTGTAACATCGAGGCACTAATGAGCCGTGATTACTGCTCGTCGCTGCATTAATGAGCCGACTCATTGATACATAGACACTAGGTGCAGGAGTAGGTCATTAAGCACCACCAGCATTCAATGTGATCATATATGATCATCCATAATTAGTACTCTGTTCCTGCCTTCTCCCCATGCCTTAAGAGCTCTATCTAACTCTCTTTTGAATGCATCCAGTGAATCGGCCTCCACCGCCTTCTGAGGCAGAGAATTCTACAAATTCACAACCCTCTGTGTGAAAATGTTTTTCCTCATCTCTGTTCTAAATGGCCTCCCCCTTATTCTTAAAATGTGGACCCTGGTTCTGGACTCTCCCAACATCAGGAACATGTTTCCTGCCTCTAGCGTGTCCAGTTCCTTAATAATTTTGTAAGTTTCTATAAGATTCTCTCTCATCCTTCTAAATTCCAGTGAACACAAGCCCAGTCACTTCATTCTTTCATCATATGACAGTCCCGCCATCCCGGGAATTAACCTTGTGAACCTACACTGCACTCCCTCAATAGCAAGAATGACCTTCCTCAAATTAGGAGACCAAAACTGCACGCAATACTCCAGGTGTGGTCTCACCAGGGCGCTGTACAATTGCAGAAGGACCTCTTTGCTCCTATACTTAACTTCTCTCGTTATGAAGGCCAACATGCCATTAGCTTTGGTTACACAAAAAAGCTGGAGAAACTCAGCGGGTGCAGCAGCATCTATGGAGCGAAGGAAATAGGCAACGTTTCGGGCCGAAACCCTTCCTCAGACGCCATTAGCTTTCTTCACTGCCTGCTGTACCTGCATGCTTACTTTCAGTGACTGGTGTACAAGGACACCCTGGTCTCGTTGCACTTTCCCTTTTCCTAACCTGACACCATTCAGATAATAATCTGCTTTTCTGTTCCTGCCACCAAAGTAGATAACCTCACATTTATCCACATTAAACTGCATCTGCCACGCATTTGCCCACTCACCCAACCTGTCCAAGTCACCCTGCATCCTCATGGCATCCTCCTCTCGCAGTTCACACTGCCACCCAGCATTGTGTCATCTGCAAATTTGCTTATGTTACTGTTAATTCCTTCATCTAAATCATTAATGTAAATAGCTGCAGTGTTGTTACAGGGAGCTCCAAGCACTGGCTCTGTGTGATGGCTCTCTCACCCTGTGGAGCAAACTCTCTCTCTGGGACAGAAGGCAGAGAGACCAGACAGGCAGCTTGTACACAGCAAGCTCTCACACACATCTTGACTGAAGGCCCTACAGAAATGGTGCATGGAGTCATTAATCCTCTCCTCTTTTCCCCCCTCCTTTTTACCTCCCCGCTTTTTCTTTCACCTCCCCTCTCTTTACCCCCCCCCCGCTCTCTCTTTCCCCCCCCTCTCTCTTTTCCCCCCCTCTCTCCCCCCCTCTCTCCTCCCCCCTCTCACACTCTCCCCACCCCCTTCCCCCCTCTCTCTCCCCCTCTCTTTCTCCCCCCCCCCTCTCTTTCTTTCCCCCCCCCCCCCCCCCCCCCCCCCCCCCTCTCTTTCTTTCTTTCTCCTCCCTCCTCTCAATACCAGTTTAATAAGTCGGTGAATTCCATTCTCCACTCAGAAATGAGTCACTTAAATCTATTTCCATGTGGGATGTTTGTTCCCAGTTGCGGAGCTAAATGTTCAGCCTGACTCAGCGGATGACAAGTTGCTGAGTCACTTGGGGGACGGAAACATTTGCGACAAAGACCCGGTGTGTTGGGAGTGTTTAGTAGTTTAGTTTAGAGACACAGCGTGGAAACAAGCCCTTCGGCCCACTGGGCCCGCGCTGACCAGACACCACTCCCTAAGACTATCCCACATATGCTAGGGACATAGAAACATAGGTGCAGGAGTAGGCCATTCGGCCCTTCGAGCCTGCACCGCCATTCGATATGATCATGGCTGATCATCCAACTCAGTATCCTGTCCCTGCCTTCTCTCCATACCCCCTGATCCCTTTAGCCACAAGGGCCACATTTAACTCCCTCTTAAATATAGCCAATGAACTGGCCTCAACTACCTTCTGTGGCAGAGAATTCCACAATTCACCACTCTCTGTGTGAAAAATGATTTTCTCATCTCGGTCCTAAAAGACTTCCCTCTTATCCTTAAACTGTGACCCCTAGTTCTGGACTTCCCCAACATCGGGAACAATCTTCCTGCATCTAGCCTGTCCAACCCCTTAAGAATTTTGTAAGTTTCTATAAGATTCCCCTCAATCTTCTATATTCTAGCGAGTACAAGCCGAGTCTATCCAGTCTTTCCTCGTATGAAAGTCCTGCCATCCCAGGAATCAGTCTGGTGAACCTGCTCTGTACTCCCTCTAGGGCAAGAATGTCTTTCCTCAGCTTAGGAGACCAAAACTGTACGCAATACTCCAGGTGTGGTCTCACCAAGACCCTGTACAACTGCAGTAGAACCTCCCTGCTCCTATAGTCAAATCCTTTTGCTATGAATGCTAACATACCATTTGCTTTCTTCACTGCCATTTGCAATTTGCAATTATACCAAGCCAATTAACCTACAAACCTCTGTACGTCTTTGGGATGTGGGAGGAAACGGGAGCACCCGGAGAAAACCCACGCAGTCACAGGGAGAACACATAAACTTTGTACAGACAAGCACCCGTAGTCAGGATCGAACCCGGATCTCTTGCTCTGTAAGGCGGGAACTCTAGCGCTGGGCCACCACGCCAGCCTCCTGTGTTGCCTGTGTACGAGGCATTATGTGCCTCTGGGTTGACCATTAGTTGCTCAATGACTGGTGCAGTCTCTGTGTCCCGGCACTTTGACCAAGCATGGACAAAGCTACCAAGAAGAGAACCCAACCCTTCAACAACTTTGTGCAACATCAGTGGTCTTTTCTAAGATGAAGCTGGTGAGTAAAGGGCCTGTCCCACTGTACGAGGTAATTCAAGAGTTCTCCCGAGTTTCCCCTGATTCGAACTTGAAGAATTACGGTAATAGCCGCTCGTAGGTACTCGGGGCTCTCGTGGACATTTTTCAACATGTTGAAAAAAACTTCACGAACTTACCGTGTTTCCCGAGTACCTGTCGTTAGCGTTACGAGCCGCTAAGAGACTTCCCGAGCTCCGACGTACCCGCTACGTACATTCTACGTACTTACCACGAGTTTGACTTTTTTTTTAAACTAGGGAGGGCTCTTGGGTAAACTCTTACAGTGGGACAGGCCCTTTAGTGATTGAGTGTGAACCAGTGGAATGTACTGATGGTCAAAATGTGGCCATGGAGCTTAGTGGTCTCAAGATCAAGGGCTGGAGAGAAGGAATGGCCAACGTTTCAGGTCAAGACCCTTCTTCAGACTGATGATGGGGGGAGGAGGAGGGAGATAGACAGATAAAGAAGTGTGAAGGTGTGAAAACAGGGCAAAGGGAATGGAGATCAAGGAAAATATAGACTAGATCATTGTTATCTGGGAGAAGGTGACAACAAAGTAAACAGAGATAAAATGTAGTCGGAGACAACAAGACTGGTCGATGAACTGGGGAGGGGGAGGGTTGGAGAGAGAGAGAGAAAGCAAGGGTTAGTTGAAGTTAGAGAAGTCAATGTTCATACCGCTGGGGCGTTTGATAGAGTATTTGGCGACATAACAAATGTCCTGAGACTTCTGCAGAAGTAGACATGTTGGTGGGATTTTGATTTGGGGAGAGGGTCGGAGCAGAGGATTCTTGGGGAATAATCAGGGTGGATGCCGAGAAGATGTTGTCTCTCAGGGAGAGTCCAGAGCAAAAGGGCAATGTCTCAGAATGAGGAGCACGCGTTTAAGACAGAGATGAGGATGAATGAGGCGGTCATGGTGGCGCAGCGGTAGAGTTGCTGCCTTACAGCGAATACAGCGCCGGACACCCGGGTTCGATCCCAACTACGGGTTCTGTCTGTACGGAGTTTGTACGTTTTCCCCGAGATCTTTGGCTTCCTCCCACACTCCAAAGACGCACAGGTTTGTAGGTTAATTGGCTTGGTAAATGTAAGAGTTGTCCCTTGTGGGTGTAGAATGGTGTTGATGTGTGGGGATTGCTGGTCGGCACGGACCTGGTGGGCTGAAGGGCCTGTTTCCTCGCTGTATCTCTAAACCCCCCAAAAAGTTGCCGCCTCACAGCTCCAGAGACCCGGGTTCGATCCCGACAACAGGTGCTGTCTGGACGGAGTTTGTACATTGTCTCCGTGACCACGTGGGTTTTCTCCGGGTGCTCCAGTTTCCTCCCACATTCCAAAGACGCACAGGTTTGTAGGTTACACAGAAAAAGCTGGAGAAACTCAGGGGGTGCAGCAGCATCTATGGAGCGAAGGAAATAGGCAACGTTTCGGGCCGAAACGTGGCCTATTTCCTTCCTCCATAGATGCTGCTGCACAGCTGAGTTCCTCCAGCTTTTTCTGTGTAACCTTCGACGCACATCTTAAACACAGGTTTGTAGGTTTGGCTAAAACATTTAAAATTGTGTCGAGTCTGTAGGTTAGTGTACAGGTTGAATGCTGGTTGGCACAGACTCGGCGGGCCGAAGGGCCTGTTTCCCCGCTGTATCTCTAAAGTCTAAACTGTGGTGGATGTGGATTCAAAATATCGCTACAAAGAATGCGGGCAGGTGGAACTGTTAGGATCTTGAGCAAAACACAAAGTGCTGGAGTAACTCAGCAGGTCAGGCAGTATCTGTGGAGGGAATGGATAGGCGCAACATTGTGGGGTTGGGACCTTTCTTCAGATAGTCTGAAGCACGGTCGTGACCCGAAACATCGCGTTATCCATTCCTTCCGCAGATGCTGCCTGACCTGCTGAGGTACTCCAGCACTTTGTGTTTTGACCACACAGGATGATATGCTTCACTTGTGAAGCAACCGTGCATTCTTGCTTGTGTTGCAGTATAGTTATGTTGAGAATAAGTGACAGTATTGTGGCCTCTGGAGCAATATACTTTCTTACAGCAGCTGGGGAATTCTGTGTTGCTCAGGGAATGTTTATTTTCCCGGCAAGGGGGAGTGTTCTGTAATTAATTCCTTATCAAGCATCTTGGTATGAACCACAGCAATGAACGTTAACGCTATAATAACAGGTTGGATCTTTAGCTGTCTTTGTTGCTGACTGATGATAATCTCACTGCCAGCGGTGATCTGAACTCATGACTGCACTTAAAGATGTACTTGAAGCCCTCCACTCATCTGCATTGCTTAAGAGAGATGTGTAGGAAGGAACTGCAGATGATGGTTTACACCGAATATAGACACAAAATGCTGGAGTAACTCACCGGGACAGGCAGCATCTCTGGAGAGAAGGAGTGGGTGACGTTTCGGGTCGAGACCCTTCTTCAGAGGAATGGCCATCGCTTGTTACAACAGAACTGCTTGTGTTCACTTGACTCATTTAGCCAGTTGCTTGCTGGAATGCTGCCAGTCATTTTGCCCCAACTCATAGAGGTTGAGCGGGCTAGGACTTTATTCCTTGGAGATCAGGAGGATGAGGGGTGATCTTATAGAGGTGGACAAAAATCATGAGAGGAATAGATCGGGTAAACACTTCAGAGTCTTTTGCCCAGAGTCGGGGAATCAAGGGGGGCAAGAGTTCTGCGGCTGACAAGAAGGCTCTGCAGAGAGTCATCAACACAGCCCAGAAGATCACCAACACACACCTGCCAGCCCTGGATGAGATCTATAGCTCTCGTTGCCAGCGGAAGGCATCACGTGCACTAAATGACTCATCTCATCCTGCACATCACTTGTTTACCCTTCTGCCCCCAGGAAAGTGATACGGGTTCATCAAATCACACACCAGAAGATTAACGGACAGTTTTTACCCCAAGGCCATCACCAATCTGAACTCTGCAGTGAATACACAGCCCCCATAGCCAATATTTTGTACTGCCACAACACCAGACTGTGAAATATTGCCCAGTCTGACTTGACAACATTTTTCTTGCCGTTTTTGCTGTTTCCATTGTCATTATTTATTTATCTGTTACGTTGGAGCTCCGCTCGGGCAGTGCGCCTGGAATGTTGTTGTATGTATTTACAATAACAAGAAAATATGATTTATTATTATTATTATTATTATTATTAAGAACCAGAGGACATGGGTTTAAAGTGAGGAATGAGGGGGGGAAAGATTTAAAAGGAACCTGGGGTAATTTTTTTTTTTACACCAAGGGTAGTGGGTGTACAGAACGAGCTTCCCGAGGAGGTAGTTGAGGCAGGGACCATTGCAATGTTGTCAAAACATTTGGACAGGTTCATGGATAGGATGGGTTCAGAGGGATATGGGCCAAAGGGAGGCAGATGGGACTAGTATATCGACGGGGCATGTTGGTCGGCATGGGCAAGTTGGGCCGAAGGGCCTGTTTCCACACTGTGTGACTCTATGATTCTATCCTGTGTAGATTATTCTCCGCGTTGCAATGGTGTGGGGCAGTCTTGGCTACTGGTCACGGCCTCAAGTCACAGAAGACATTCCTGGGACATTCCTTAAATTGGGAATGTTCCTTCAACCAGATCTGCTCCCATTATCCTCTATTGCCGGTGAATTGCTAACTCGCACGTAATTCCCTGGTTATTTAACCCCTTCTCGGACAGAATGCATTCTCTCTGTATTGGAGAGAGAGAGGGAGAGACCATGCTAGATGCAGGAAAAATGTTCCCAATGTTGGGCAAGTCCAGAACCAGGGGCCACAGTCTTAGAATAAAGGGGAGGTCATTTAAGACTGAGGTGAGAAAAAAACGTTTTCACCCAGAGAGTTGTAAATTTATGGAATTCCCTGCCACAGAGGGCAGTGGAGGCCAAGTCACTGGATGGATTTAAGAGAGAGTTAGATAGAGCTCTAGGGGCTAGTGGAGTCAAGGGGTATGGGGAGAAGGCAGGCACGGGTTATTGATGGGGGACGATCAGCCATGATCACGATGAATTGTGGTGCTGGCTCGAAGGGCTGAATGGCCTCCTCCTGCACCTATTTTCTATGTTTCTCTGCAGCCGCCTGCAATCTCCCAGCACATTTGCTCTTCTAATCCCCCTGGACTATTTGTAGGCCTGTGGTACACTCCCAACTAGGTGATCACTCACCCCTTCTAGTTCCTCAGCTCCACGCGTACAGCCTCACTAGACGAACTGTCCGTAATGTCAGCACTGCCGTTGCATCCCCCTTAACCCCAATAACCCAACTTTCCCCACCCCGTCCTCTGTTACCCTCATCCCTGTCCCTCCTGGAGCTCCTGTACCCCGGAACATTGAGCTGCCAGCCCGGCCCTTCTCTTGACATGGGTTTCACCGGAGCCCATGCTGATGACTGATTGGATTTTCCCAGATTTCCCTGAGGATTTTCCGGCTCGCACTGCCGACTGTTCCCACCATAGTGAGGGGCAGGCACACACACTGTCCACATGCTCCAGCGGGTCGGATGTAGAAGGCGGGTTGCCTTATGCTGGCTGGCTCTACATCGAGCAGGTCAGAGAGTACAACATGCACCAGGAGCTTCAGGGAGAGCGGTGGAGCACGTGTGTCCAATCTGCATCCATGGTGCCTACGTAAGCTTCGGGTTTCTTGCCGTTAATATTCCCATTGATCTGTCGTGGGTGAACCCACACTGAAGCAACTGCTTGAAAGGGTGGTCACGGTGGCGCAGCGGTAGCGTTACTGCCTTACAGCGAATGCAGCGCCGGAGACCCGGGTTCGATCCCGACTACTGAGTTTTTACGTTCTCCCCGTGACCTGCGTGGGTTCTCTCCGACATCTTCGGTTTCCTCCCGCACTCCAAAGACGTACAGGTTTGTAGGTTAATTGGCTCGGTAAATGTAAAACTTGTCCCCTGTGGGTTTAGGAGAGCTGGTCGGCGCGGACCGGATGGGCCGAAGGGCCTGTTTCCGTTCTGTATCTCTAAACCAAACTGTCGAGAGGTCACACCAATGCCTCGACTTCCTCAGCACACAGAAGAAAGTAGACAAAAGAGACACAACGTGCTTGATCAACTCAGCGGGACGGGCAGCTTCTCTGGAGAGAAAATAGGATGTGATGTTTTGTGTCGGGTCCCTTCTTCAGGCTGACAGTGAACTGGAGGCAAGAACTAAGCAGGGCCAGCAACAGATGACCAAGGACAGGTCATCATGGGCCATTGTTGGCTGGGGAAGAGGTGGTAGCGAAGGGATACAAGGATGTGAACAATGGAACTAGTAGGATGACTATGTTGGGGGAGGGGGGGGGGGGAATTAGGGGGAGGGGCAAGGGTAACAAAAGGAGAGAAATAAACGTTCATACCACTGGGTGACATTCTGAAATTAGACATGTCTCCAATGACTCTGACGAACTTCTACGGATGTACCATAGAAAGCGTACTGTGTTGGGTGGCATTACAGCATGGTTTGGCTGCAAGATGTTGCAGAGAATTGTGGATGTAGACCAGTGAATCACACAGAGCAGACTCCCCACCATCGACTCCATCTACACTTCGCGCTGCCTCAGAAAAGCAGCCAACATTCCCATGCTGGTCATTTCTCTTTCTTCCCGCTGCCTTTTGACAGGAGCTTGAAAGAGTGGCACGGCTTCTTCCCCCTCAGTTATCAGGCTTCTGAACGGTCCTTCCATAAACGAGGATAAAAATCCATTTCTCCTCTACCCCATTGTAGACATTTCAGTCTCTAGATGTGCAAAGCTGGTAGAGACATACCCCAAAAGACTTGCAGCTGTAATTGCAGCGAAAGGTGGTTCTACAAAGTATTGACTCGGGGGGCCTGAATACTTTTGCACGCCACACTTTTCAGGTTTTTATTTGTAAAAAAATTTGAAAACCATGTATCATTTTCCTTCCACTTCACAATTATGCACCACTTTGTGTTGGTCTGTCACATAAAATCCCAATAAAATACATTTACGTTTGTGGTTGTAACGTGACAAAATGTGGAAAAGTTCAGGGGGTATGAAAACTTTTGCAAGCCACTGTATGTCCTGCACCCTGTATCTTTTCTCGTCACACTACCCATAGTACCTGAATGTGGCTTTCTTGTATTTATGTATGGGTTTGGATACCGTTCATTGTGTAAGAAGGAACTGCAGATGCTGGTTTACACTGAAGATAGATACAAAATGCTGGAGTAACTCAGCGGATCAGGCAGTATCGCTGGAGAAAAGGAATAAGTGTTGTTTCGGGTCGAGACCCTTCTTCAGACTAAGTCTAATGGTCTCGACCTGCACTGACATCGATTCATTTTTTCCAAAGCTTTTCACTGTACCTCAGAACAGGTGACAACAATAAGCCCAAACCTACATTAGGATTATTCTGCAGTATTTACACACAATTTGTAAACACAATATTGAATTGTAACTTGTAACTGCCTAAAGCTTTATTCAGCATTCCCCACGTGCCTGTGGTTCTACCTGATGCCTCAATGTGCAATTATGCTTTTAACACTAAGTCTCTCGAAGCTTGGCACGCGAGTACCCGTGGATATTGCTCAGCGGCCAGTGAAGTCATTGATTGTCGCCTTCATTAGAGATCCCTATGCAGTCACCCGCCTTCCTGATTGAATCTCAGAAGTTATGTCAAGAGCGTTTTATTGTCAAATGTCCCAGATAGAACAATGAAATTCTTACTTGCAGCAGCATGACTGAATATGTGAACATAGTACACTGTAAACAAAGGAACGGGTGATGTTTCTGGTTGAGACCCTTCAGGTATGTGTGTATATATATATATAGTCTAGTATATATATACTAGACTTAGTGGGACCCATTGGGTCCCAGCATCACACGGGCTTCTACTTCTTCTTTCGTGTGGCAAGCACACAGCTTAAAGTTGTAGGACAACTTGTTCTATTTGATCTTCTGTTTGTGCATGTCTAGTTGATTGCATTAGTCGAAACAGGGCGGACCACGTGAAGGTTGCAATCTTCCACCCCAACAATTGGGCTGCAGCCACCCGACAACCAAAATTGATTTTGTGAACACAAACTTGTTAAAAAAAGGCGAGGCAAACAATTGGGCTGCAGACACCCGACAGGCGAAATTCATTTTGTGAACACAAACTTGTTAAAAAGGGCTGCAGCCGCTTTACAGCCGTATCGAGGGGACTCACCGTGGAGTAGACGTGCGTTCAGTGTTATTCGCAGCTCGGTCTCTGCCAGACCCTCTCGCTTCCTGGGTCTGGCAGAGACTGAGTGAGGCACGACACTTCCTGGTTTTATCGTCCCTGCCCCTGCCGCCAGCGGGGGCAGCAGAGAGAATGGGGAACTTTGTAAAAACATTAATATCGCTCTCATTTTTCATCAAGCACTCATACGGCGGAGGGGGGCTCTGAGCGAGGTAGCCAAAAATGACGGCCGTAGGTGGCGGCGTTCTCTCGGAAATTGCAGCACAGTCAGCCAACAGCGGTCAAGATCAGAGATTTAGTAATATAGATACACATGTGTGTGTGTGTGTGGTATGTACACACACACACATCTGAAGGATCTTGTCCCGAAACATCACGTGTGTGTGTGTATATATATAGATATAAATATGCGCGCGCGCACACACACACGCACACAAACGGGAAGACTGACTGACTGACCAACACACATCACATGCAGGAATGAATATTCCGGCTGCAAAAAGCCTTGCTCCTGCCCTGTTGAATTACAGGTGAATCTCTGGGTTCAAAGATCTGATTCTGTGATAAAATGCGAGCGGAGCGTCAATGAATGCCAAATCCCAGAGGAATTCTCCTTCCATTAGTAGCAGATAGCACATTTAATGAATTAAATTGGGACATTGCAATTTCCCCCTAAGACACACTTAACACTAATGAGTGGTTTGGATGGATGGACACATCAGTGTTACCATTTCACACACACACACGCCATCTGCCACCTCGCATTTAAATGCAAGTCCCTGTACAGGTCCAAAGACCACATCAGGTGGTCTGGTTAATGGTGAATTACAAACTCTCACAATATCTCCGCACTTTAGATATGTGTGTGCTGAGAAATGTTATTCCTGATGGTCAGTTTCTGTCTGCCATGTCCCTGATTACTATTGAGTCCAGATTGCCAAACCGATGCCCTTAAAGCTATCGAATGGATTGTTTAAGTTTAGATTTATTATTGTCATGTGTACAGTGAAACGTTTTTGTTTGCTTGCTACCCAAATAACTGGGATCATCCTATGTGTAATTTAGAGATACAGCGCAGAAACAGGTCCACTGAGTCCAGCGATCACACCGTACACTAGCACTATCCTACACACTAGGGACAATCTTTACCGAAGCCAATTAATCTGCAAACCTGCACGTCCGGGTTTGATCCTGACCAGAGATGTCGTCGGTACGTAGTTTGCACGTTCTCCCCGTGACCGCGTTGGTTTTCTCCTGGAGCTGCGGTCTCCTCCCACACTCCAAAGATGCACAGGCTTGTAGGCTAAATGGCTTGGTAATATTGTAAATTGTCCCTAGTGTGTGTGTGTATGTGTGTGGGATAGTGTTAGTGTGCGGGGGGTCGCTGGTCAGCGCCAAAGGGGCCTGTTTCCTCGCTGTATCTCTAAACTTATTTTCTTAGGTACACAAAAATGCTGGAGAAACTCAGCGGGTGCAGCAGCATCTATGGAGCGAAGGAAATAGGCAACGTTTCGTCCCGAAACTTTGCCTATTTCCTTTGCTCCATAGATGCTGCTGCACCCGCTGAGTTTCTCCAGCATTTTTGTCTACCTTCGATTTTTCAGCATCTGCAGTTCCTTCTTAAATACTTATTTTCTTAAATGAGAGGGGTGTTTCTGCGTGTGTTTCCTTGTCTGATAGGAACGAGGCGATTAGAGGTGGTGAGATGCACTCGAGTTACAGAGAGCTTGGGTGGGACCCAGTGTAAAACTTCCTGGCACACCAACCATGCATGGAATTAACTGGTGATCTGGGTGTTGCCCCCTTCCCAATTTAGTTATCTGTGCAGTTTATGTTACAACCTTCACTGGAGCCAGGGCTGTAATTAGCCCTAAGTGCAGGAACTTCCAAACTCAAATGTTCCTTTGATCCATGGTTGAGATGCTAATAAAAATGATGATTACGGCTTGTTTAGGAACAGTGATTTCTGGTCGGGTGCACAGAACAAACATATCCTGTTACCAACATAAGCTGGGAAAATGTCAACAGCAGCAGTGATCCTGCGGGCTTGCAGTCAGGTCTAAGGATAGACACAAAGCGCTGGAGTAACTCAGGCCCCATCCCCGGAGAACATGGAAAGGTGACTTTTCTTCAGCCTGATGACCCCGGCCCAAAACGTCACCCCACCCCTTCTCTCCAGAGATGCTGCCTGGCCCGCTGAGTTACTCCAGCACTTTCTGTCTATCTTCAGTATATATCAGCATCTGCAGTTCCTTTCTACACATTCACGTCAGATCTATCCCACCGTGGTAGTTAGTGTAATTATAGTCAAGTAATTAATTCTAAACTTGGTAATGGCAGCCATAGAAATACTATTCAACTGGTCTGGTCCTTCAGGGAAAGTCACCTGCTGTACTAACATAGATTCAAGATTCAAGAGAGTTTATTGTCATGTGTCCCTGATAGGACAATGAAATTCTTGCTTTGCTTCAGCACAACAGAACATAGTAGGCATGAATACAGAACAGATCAGTGTGTCCATATACCATTATATAAATATATACACACATGAATAAATAAACTGATAAAGTGAAAATAAACAGATAATGAATGGGCTGTTAATTTTGTCCGAGCCCAGTTTAATAACCTGATGGCTGTAGGGAAGTAGCTATTCCTGAACCTGGTTGTTGCAGTCTTCAGACTCCTGTACCTTCTACCTGAAGGTAGCAGGGAGATGAGTGTGTGGCCAGGATGGTGTGGGTCCTTGACGATGTTGGCAGCCTTTTTGAGGCAGCGACTGCGATAGATCCCCTCGATGGAAGGGAGGTCAGAGCCGATGATGGACTGGGCAGAGTTTACTACTTTTTGTAGTCTTTTCCTCTCCAGGGCGCTCAAGTTGCCGAACCAAGCCACGATGCAACCGGTCAGCATGCTCTCTACTGTGCACCTGCAGAAGTTAGAGAGAGTCCTTGATAAAACGACTCCGTAATCTTCTCAGTCAGATTGTCATGTCATTCCTGATCCACCAACAGGTTTAAGGTGAGGGAGGAAAGATTTAATATGAGCCTGAGTGGTGACTTATTTTACACAAAGAGTGGTGGGTCTATGGATCGAGCTGCAATGTGGATATAGATGGGGTAGTTATTGCAACTTTTAAGAAACATTTGGACAGGTACATGGATAGGATAGGTTTAGAGGGATATGGGCCAAAAGCAGGCAGTTGGGACTAGTGTAGATGGGACATGTTGGCCGGCGTGGGCAAATTGGGCTGAAGGGCCTGTTTCCACGCTGAATTTTTTAAGTCTAAACTAACTTAAAAAAAACAACTTGCATTTACCTTGCACAGGAGAGTTACTAATTAAAATCGGAAAAAGATGTGACTTTGAGTCATTGTAAAATGAAAAGGAAAGACAAAAAGTAATGACTTGCCAGGGATTACAATTGTAATATGTGAAATGATGTTGTATTGTAAACTGTTGCTTAGAAAGCATCGTGCAATATTGAAGGTAGAGAAAAATGCTGGAGAAACTCAGCAGGTGAGGCAACATCTATGGAGCGAAGGAATAGGTGGCGTTTTGGGTCGAGACCCGTCAGACTGATGTGGGGGTATGTGGAGGGGCAGGAAGAAGAAAGGAAGAGGCGGAGACAGTGGGCTGTGGGAGAGCTGGGAAGGGGACGGGAAGGAGTTGAGAAAGCAAGGACTACCTGAAATTGGAGAAGTCAATGTTCACACCGCTGGGGTGTAAACTACCCAAGCGAACTATGAGGTGCTGCTCCTCCAATTTGTGGTGGGACTCGCTCTGGCCATGGAGGAGGCCCAGGACAGAAAGGTCGGATACAGAACGGGAGGAGGAGTTGAAGTGCTGAGCCACCGGGAGATCAGGTTGGTTAATGCAAACTGTGCGGAGGTGTTGGGCGAAACGATCGCCAAGCCTGCGCTTGGTCTCAACTGATGTAGAGCAGTTGACACCAAGAGCAGCGGATGCAATAGACGAGGTTGGAGGAGGTGCAGGTGAACCTCTGCCGCACCTGGAAGGACTGCTTGGGTGCTTGGATGGAGTCGAGGGGGGGGAGAGAGCTAAAGCGACAAGTGCACCACCACAGCCATGCAACATTGAAGACTCGTTGATTGGCCTTGAATTGGTGAGCAGAGAATGGAGGCAGTAACAAGAGTCAAGGACAGTAAAACGTTGTCGTGTACACTGACAACAGACCAATGAAATTCTTAGAAATTCTTAGAAACTAGGAACTGGCAACATCCTGGTAAATCTTAAGTCCAGGCACAAGCAAGAAGGAATGCCAGAGTCTGGAGTTTCCCCAGTTACTGTAACACTAACCTTGAGGTGGGACCTACTGTCTCTTGGAGGACAGTCTCACCCACATAACTCACTCGTGCGTGGATATTAATATTCAAGAAGAATGATTCATCGTTTAATAACTTCCCACAACACCTGCCCTGGAGCAACCCATTTTTAATTCAAGCATTTCCAAATGCTTCACTGCTACTGTATGGAAACGGGTCATTAGTATTGTGAATCCGTTGTCTGCCTTGCACTCCATACAGACAGACAATTGTAATTACACTTAAGCTCCTGTTTCAAATTCCCCACCAATCCTTTCTCTGTGCCCCCCCCCCCCCCCCCTCCCCCCCCCCCCCCCCCAAATCTCGTCGCACGCTAGGATAGGGCTACCATTTCAGCCACAAAATCCCAAAGATCACATGTTGACACAAGGAACTGCAGATGTTGGTTTACAATTTAAAAAAAACACAAAGTGCGGGAGTAACTCAGCAGGTCAGGCAGCATCTCTGGGGGACATGGATAAGTGATGTTTCAGGTTTGGACCCATTCTTCAGGCTGTCCACAGTGAGCAGACACACAATGAAGGGAATAACGTTTAGCGGTTTATCGAACCTTAGCAACTTTAGATAAATTTTAGTAAAGTCCGATTAAAGATAGTTTGATGGGCCCCAATGTTGTAGATGGGAGATTCAGAACCGCTCTCCAGTTGGTGAGAGGATGGTTCAGTTAGAAACATAGAAACATAGAAAATAGGTGCAGGAGTAGGCCATTCGGCCCATCGAGCCTGCACCGCCATTCAATATGATCATGGCTGATTATCCAACTCAGTATCCCGTACCTGCCTTCTCTCCTTCTCTCCATACCCCCGATCCCTTTAGCCACAAGGGCCACATCTAACTCCCTCTTAAATATAGCCAATTAACTGGCCTCAACTACCTTCTGTGGCAGAGAATTCCACAGATTCACCACTCTCTGTGTAAAAAATGATTTTCTCATCTCGGTCCTAAAAGACCTCCTTCTTATCCTTAAACTATGACCCCTTGTTCTGGACTTCCCCAACATCGGGAATAATCTTCCTGCATCTAGCCTGTCCAGCTGGTAACAGCTGGGAAGAAACTGTCCCTGAATCCGGAGGTGTGCGATTTCAAACTTCTGTACCTCTTGCCTGATGGGAGAGGGGAGAAGAGGGAGTGACCGGGGTGAGACTGGTCTTTGATTAGGGCTGGTGATCTTGCCCAGGCAGCGTGAAGTGTAGATGAAGTCAACACTAGCGTGATGGTCTGGGTTACGTACACAACACTCTGCAAATTTCTCATCTATTCTGAGGCTATGGCCTCTGGTCCTAAACTCTCTCACTAGTGGAAACATCCTGTCCACATTCACTCTATCCAGGACATTCACCATTCAGTAAGTTTCAATGAAGTCTCCTCTGCTTCCTAAACTCCCAAAAGTGTGGCTTCCAGTTGCAATGGGCTGTAGCTCTTGCCTAATGGGAGTGGGGAGACGGAGGAATGACTGGGGTGAGACTGGTCCTTGATTACACTGGCAAGCTAGCGAGGCAGAGTGTAGTGTAGATGGGAGGCAATGGAGGAAAGAAGTGGTGGAAAAAAATAATTGGAACTAAATTGTTACTTTAGTTGTTCCTGGAACCCCATTCCGTTTGACTGCTCATCCTCGGGTCCTCGATAATTTGTGTATGTGTAGGTGACGTTTCGGGTGGGAATTTGATTTGGCTCTCTTCATACCTCTAGTTTCCCTCTCCCCTTGACTCTCAGCCGGGAGAAGGGTCACCTATTCCTTCTCTCCAGAGATGCTGCCTGACCCGCTGAGTTACTCCAGCATTTTGTGTCTGTCTTCACTCTGTGAGTGTCGGAGAGAGCAAACTAGCCATGCTGATTCCCTCCTGATATTGAACCCGCGCGGACTGCCACCGTCAATGATTAGTTAGAACAATTTCAAATATGCAAGACTGCACTCCGTCTTGCTAGTGATTATTTTGTATTCAGCCAGCTCTCTTTCTAGTTCATTCCGAGGATTGAAGGTTCGCACCTTTCATGCTAAAAGGTCCTTGGAAGGTCTGGGGTTGGCAATTAGCCAGGTATCGTGAGGGTGAAATGAGGAAAGTTTGTGTGTATCATTAAGGAGGGGGTGAACTCCAACTTCCACCCAGCAGTTAGTTCTTGTTGAACAACGGGGAGTAGTAAGTAGTTGCTTCAGACGCACTTTGTTAGGTGACTGCACAGAAGAGATAACCCACTGCAATGGTAGTCCAGGTAAAGCCCCGACACACTGGCAACTGTGAATGGGGGAGAGTCGCCGTCATGAGGAGTCTCCCTGCTTGCAGGGAGAAAGGGAGAGGGGGGGGGGAGAGAGGGGGAGGAGGGGGGAGGGAGGGGAGGGGGAGGAGAGGAGGGAGGGAGGGAGGGAGAGGGGGGGGAGGGGAGAGAGAGGGGGGGGGAGGAGGGGGGGGGGGGTGTGGGAGAGGGACAGGGAGAGAGGGGAAGGGGAGAGTGTGGGAGAGAGAGGGGAAGGGAAGTGGGAAAGAGAGGAGGGGAGAGGGAGAGAGGGGAAGGGGAGAGTGAGAAAGAGAGGAGGGAGAGGGTGGGGGAGAGAGAGGAGAGGGAGAGAGAGAGAGAGGGGAAGGGGAGAGGAGAGTGTGGGAAAGAGAGGAGAGGAGAGGGGGAGGAGGAGAGAGGGGGGAGAGAAGGGAAGGGGAGCGTGTGGGAAAGAGAGGAGAGGAGGGGAGGGGAAGGGGAGGGGGGAGAGGAGAGGGGAAGGGGAGAGAGGGGGAGAGAAGGGAAGGGGGGAGTGTGGGAAAGAGGGGAGGGGAGAGGGAGAACCTTGAGTGGCGTTCTCTCGGGAGTATTCGCGGCGCCCGCCCGTTGCCCATACATGGGCTGCTTAGGGGCAGTTAGTTGTCAGAGAGAATCTCGCTGTGTAATTCGTCAGGAGGCGCTCCCAAGGCGTCTCGTGGATCAGGAGGGGTCCGGGACTAGAGGCAGGAGCGGGGCGGGGAGGGTCGGGGAGGGGGTGTCTGTGATGGGCTCGCCGCTGGCTGTCACACACTGTTAGTCCCCCGCCCGCTTGTCAACATTGACGGAGCGCCGCTCTCCGCCAACATGACGGAGCGATGCAGCTTTCTACGAGCCCTTTCAACAGCCCTGTGCTGTTTCTATCGGAATTCCTACATCGGGATCAAGGTACGTACAGCCCTTGGCATTCCTTCGCAGTGAGGGGAGGGGGTAACGTGCTTATGTGTGTAAGAAGGAACGGCAAGATGTTGGTTTACACCGTAGATAGACACACGTTGCTGGAGTAACTCAGCGGGACAGGCAGCATCCCCGGACTATCTCTCCCTCCCAAACCCCATTCTCAACCCCTGACACCCGCACTAACCAAGAACCTGCATTCCCCGCTTTAAAACAATACCCGATGGATCCAGATAACCAATTTAGCTTAGTTTGGTTTTGTTTGGAGATTCACCGTGGAAACAGGCCCTTCGGCCCAACGAATCCCTGCTGGCCAGCCGTTCAGGATGTGAAAGGGTGGAGACGGAGAGATGGGGAAAGGGGTGAGAGGGTCGAGGGTAGATCAAGGTCAGTATTGTTGGTAGCGGTTTACTATAGCGATACAAAACGTCGCCTGTCCATTTCCTTCCACGGAGGCTGCCTGACCCCCTGAGTTCCTCCAGCACGTTGTGGTTGTATGGGAAATGCAGTGTTGTGGAGGGAGGAACTGCAGATGCTGGTTTACACCGAAGATAAACGCAAGAAATACCGGAGTAACTCAGCTGTTGCCCAGTTCAGCTCAGCCCAGACCCGCAGAAGCAACACAGGCAGCATCTGTGGAGAGAAGGATTGGGTCGAGACCCCCTCTTCAGACTCTGCAGAGATGCTGCCGGTCCCGCTGAGTGTAGGAAGGAACGGCAGATGCTGGTTTACACCGAGGATAGGCACAGCATTCCCCGGGGAACTCGGCGGGACAGGCAGAGAGGACTCTACATCCATCTGTGGAGAGAGTAATGGGTGGACCCAGGCCAGCGGGAGCGAGGACTCCACATCCTCTGCCCGGGATAGTCCCAGTGCAGACAGCGGGCGGCTTGCCAACGGCCGGGAGCCGTTTTATTTTTCCACCTTGTGTTAAAATGAAGTTTAAATCCCCAGTCACCCCCCGTGACATCTCCCCCACAAAGAGTCAGCCCGCGGTGGGCACGGCCCCGCTCTATTTCGCCACTCATTTGCAGTGTTTAGTCTGAGATTAACTACATTCCCACACTGGCCATCCGTGTCCTGTCAGAGCGAGGCCCAGCGCAAACTGGAGGGTCAATGGTGTTTTATTGTTATGTGTCCCAGATAGAATAATGACATTCTTACTGGCTGCAGCACAACACAATATGTAAACATAGTACACTGTAAACAATATGATAAATATTGAGGAAACTAGATCAATTGTGTGTGTGTATATACACACGCTCACACACACACACACACACACACACACACACACGCACACACACATATAAGACAGACACGAAAAGCTGAAGTAACTCAGCGGGACAGGCAGCATCATCTCTGGAGAGAATGAATGGGTGACGTTTCGGGTCGAGACCCTTCTTCAGACTATGTATGTGTGTACATATATATATATATACATATATATATATCAGCGCCTCATATTTCGCTTGGGCAGCTTACACCCCAGCGGTGTGAATATTGGCCACTAACTTCAAGTAACCCTTGCTTTTCCCTCTCTATCCTCCCCTCCCCATTTCCAGTTCCAGCCCCGCTGTCCTGGTTACATTTTACTGATTGTATGCCTTCCCCTCAGCTAACAATGAACCATTCTACATTTTCCTTGTCCAGCGTCCCCTTTGATCTGCCGTTTTCACACCTTGCCCCTGCCACATCTATGTGTCTCCCTCTGCACTGACTCTCAGTCTGCAGAACGGTCACGACCTGTAATCCTCACCCGTCCCTTCTCTCCAGGGATGCCGCCTGGCCCGCTGAGTTACTCCAGCATTTTGTGTCTACATGGGATAGGACAAGTTTGGGGGGACATTGTTGGCTGGTTTGGGCAAGTTGGGCCCAGGCTGTATCACTGTGTGACTAATGTGTTGCTTCTGCCGGTCTGGGCTGAGCTGAACTGAGCTCGGCTGCCTCTCGCACGCAGTTTCAATACTTAAAATAACTCGCAGAGGTTGTCATGGGAACTTTCCACTCTGCACGGAGTCAGGTATTTATTATTAGGCCTGGACCAAACAAACCTCCGGCTGAGGGAATGAACCGAAATAACCCATGGTACCGCAAGCGGACTGCCCTGTATAAAAAGCAAACTCGCATGGCATCAAAATAAAGATTGGGCTGTTTTTAGTCACAAGCTAGAATGCGTTGATATCCCGGGGAGAGGACTGGGTTCTGGGGTCCTGAGCAGATGCTTGGGAAAGGACTCGCTAGAATTTAGAAGATTGAGGGGGGATCTTATAGAAACTTACAAAATTCTCAAGGGGTTGGACAGGCTAGATGCAGGAAGATTGTTCGCGATGTTGGGGAAGTCCAGAACAAGGGGTCATAGTTTAAGGATAAGAAGGAGGTCGTTTAGGGCCGAGATGAGAAAATCATTTTTTACACAGAGAGTGGTGAATCTGTGGAATTCTCTGCCACAGAAGGCAGTTGAGGCCAGTTCAATGGCTAGATTTTAGAGTTAGATGTGGCCCTTGTGGCTAAAGGGATCAGGTGGTTTGGAGAGAAGGCAGGTACAGGATACTGAGTTGGATGATCAGCCATGATCATAATGAATGGCGGTGCAGGCTCGAAGGGCCGAATGGCCTACTCCTGCACTTATTTTCAATGTTTCTATAAAATTTACTTTAGACTTTAGAGATGCAGCGTGGAAACAAGGCTTCTGCACAGCAAAACCAACCAGCGATCCACGTACACTAACACTATCCTACACATTGGGGACAATTTACAATTTTTTTACAGAAGCCAATTGACCTGCAAACCTGTACGTCTTTGGAGTGTGGGAGGAAACCGGAGCGCCCAGAGAAAACTCACGCAGGTCACAGGGAGAAAGTACAAACTCCGTACAGACAGCACCTGTAGTCGGGATTGAACCAGGGTCTCTGGCGCTGTAGTGAAGAATTTGGCCAGGGTGCCATTTACACCCATGGGTTCTGGTAGAAGCTCTAGTGCTCTAACCTGCACTTGTATATAGACAATAGGTGCAGGATTAGGCCATTCGGCCCTTCGAGCCAGCACCAACATTCACTGTGATCATGACTGATCATCCACAATCAGTACCCCGTTCCTGCCTTCTCCCCATATCCCTCGACTCCGCTATCTTTAAGAGCTGTACCTAACTCTCTCTTGAAAGCATCCAGAGAATTGGTCTCCACTGCCTTCTGAGGCAGAGAATTCCACAGATTCACAACTCTCTGGGCGAAAAAGTTGTTCCTCATCTCCGTTCTAAATGACTTACACCTTCTTCCTAAACTGTGGCCCCTGGTTCTGAACTTCCTCCAACATTGGGAACATGTTTCCTGCCTCTAGCGTGTCCAATCCCTTAATAATCTTACACGTTTCAATAAGTCTCCTCTCATCCTCCTAAATTCCAGTGTATACAAGCCCAGTCACTCCATTCTCTCAACATATGAGTCCCGCCATCCCGGGAATTAACCTCGTGAACCTACGCTGCATTCCCTCAATAGCAAGAATGTCCTTCCTCAAATTAGGGGACCGAAACTGCACACAATACTCCAGGTATGGTCTCACTAGGGCCCTGTACAACTGCAGAAGGACCTCTTTGCTCCTCTACTCAACTCCTCTTGTTATGAAGGCCAACATGCCATTTGCTTTCTTCACTGCCTGCTGTACCTGCATGCTTACTTTCATTGACTGATGAACAAGGACACCCAGACCCCATTGTTCCTCCTCTTATCCCAACTTGACACCATTCAGATAATAATCTTCCCTCCTGTTTTTGCCGCCAAAGTGAATAACCTCACATTTATCCACATTAAACTGCATCTGCATCTGCCCACTCACCCAAGTCTTCTGTCTGCCTGCCCTGCCAGCCAACGTTCGGCCCACACCTCCACTCCCTCCTCTCTTGAGACCCTCCATTCATCTCACCGTGCCCCACCCTCTCACCACTTTATGTACCCAAATTCTTGCCACTTTCTGGGTAAATGCATTTTCTTTGGGATGTATGGAGGGAGGCTTAGGGGTTAGGTTTATTATTAGTATCATGTGTACCGAGGTACAGCAAAGAGCTTTGTGTTGCATGCTATCCATCCAGATCAGAAATACACAGAAGTACACAAATACAAGCAAGACAAAGTCAAGTACAATAGGCGGAGCAAAGTTGAAGGTACAAAGTGCATAGTTCTCAGCATCAGTTGCATAGATCAAGTCCAATGTCTCTAATGGGGTCGAGATGACCCAGACAGTAGCCTAGATTACGGAAGGACCGTTCAGCATCTGATAACAGAGAGGGGAAGAAGCCATTGCTGAGTATGGTGGTGCGCGCATTCAAGATTCCATATCTTCTACCTGTACTGAGGAGCAGCGAGAGGAAGGACTGTCTGTGATGGGACAAGTCATACACTGTGGAAACAGGCCCTTCATCCAACTGGCCCACGCTGACCAACATGTCTCATCTGCACTAGTCCCACCCGCCTGCATTTGGCCCATATCCCTCTAAACCTGTCCTATCCATGTGCCTGTCCAAATGTTTCTTAAACATTGCAATAGCACCTGCCTCAACTATCTCCTCCGGCAACTCGTTCCAGACGCCCACCCACTCTTTGTGCGAAAATGTTTCCCCTCAGATTCCTACCAAATCTTTCACCCTCTCACCTTAAACCTGTGTCTCCTGGTTCTCGATTCCCCAACTCTGGGCAAGAGACCCTGTGCTTCTACCCGATCTATTCCTCTCATGATTTTGTACACCTCTATAAGATCGGGCTTTTGATTATTTATGTTGGCTGCTTTACCTGAGGCAATGTGAAGTGTATATGGAGTCGATGGTGGGGAGGCTGGAGTTATGGACTAGGCTACATCCAGAACTCTCTGCAATTCCTTGTGGCCTTTGGCAGAGTTGTTCCTAAACCAGGCTGTGATGTTGGAGGTGTTGTTGCGCCCATGGAGTTTACTGGATGTGGTCATGGACTCCGGGAGCTACACTATCAGATTCCAGCCGCAGTTAATGTCATGGTTGACGCTCTGCCTTTGAGCATCTAGTCCAGTGGAAAGAGTTTAAAGTGAATCAATGTAAAACACCGCTGTTATTCTGATACAAACCAGTGCTTCGTGTATTGAAACAAATGTTTCACCCACTGTGGAAAATGTGTGTCAGGTCATTGGGAATGGATATTCATCCTGGTTATTTGTATTGAATGGGGAATCGTGTAGCATTAGCACATTGTGTCGGATTCCAGAAAATACAGGAGTACTGCACAAATTGCTGATGCTACTATATTCCTCTGCCTGCAGTTGTCTGCCTCATAACATATGTTTACTACAAGCTAACACCATCTTGGATGCCTTTGGTTTAGTTTAGAGATACAGCGGGGAAACAGGTCCTTCGGCCCACTGAGTCGGCACTGGCCAGTGATCACTGCACACAAACACTATCCTACAGTGATCACTGCACACAAACACTATCCTACACACACTAGGGGTAATTTACAATTTCACCAAAGCCAATTAGCCTGCAAACCTGTACGTCTTTGGAGTGTGGGAGGAAACCGGAGCTGCCGGAGAAAACCCACGCAGGTCACGGGTAGAACTTACAAACTCCGTACAGACACCACCCGTAGCCAAGTTCAAGTTCAAGTTCAAGTTCAAGTGAGTTTATCGTCATGTGTCCCTGATAGGACAATGAAATCCTTGCTTTGCTTCAGCACACAGAACATAGTATGCATTTACTACAAAACAGATCAGTGTGTCCATATACCATAATATAAATATATACACACATGAATAAATAAACTGATAAAGTGCAAATAACAGATAATGGGTTATTAATAATCAGAGTTTTGTCCGAGCCAGGTTTAATAGCCTGATGGCTGTGGGGAAGTAGCTATTCCTGAACCTGGTTGTTGCAGTCTTCAGGCTCCTGTACCTTCTACCTGAAGGTAGCAGGGAGATAGATGAGTGTGTGGCCAGCATGGTGTGGGTCTTTGATGATACTGCCAGTGACTGCGATGAGTCAGGATGGAACCCGGTTCTCTGGCGCTGTAAGGCAGGAACTCTACCGCTGCTCCATGTCACATCATTGCCACGATGGTGCCACAGAGGGTTCTTACAGAGCCCTGCCTTTGGTCATCCTTGTTGTAGAAGAGGAGGTGTGGTTGGGGTGGGGGGGGGAAGCAGGGAAGGGGGGGGGGGGGGGGCAGTTAGCAATCCCCAGTGTGTGGCCTTTGCTCTGGTCATCTTCCTACAGTGAGTGGCTTTTGCCCCTCTAGGTAGTAACAGCTGGTCAAACTGGCGTCTTCTTGCGCTGAGGTGTATACAATGGAAATGTTACATTCATCGCGTGATCTCACTGAGCAGTTTGGGCACACAAACCAAGCAATGACAATAGACAAAAAACAATAGACAATAGGAGCAGGAGTAGGCCATTCGGCCCTTCGAGCCAGCACCGCCATTCACTGTGATCATGGCTGACAAATTAATGCAATCGATGCTCAGATAAATGTCATTGTCACTTTGGGTACCCTTTCATTTTTTTAGAGATGCAGCGCTGAAACAGGCCCTTCGGCCCACCGAGTCCACGCCGAGCAGTGATCCCCGCACACTAACACTATCCTTCACACACTAGGGACAATTTACAATTTTACCGAAGCCCATTAACCCACAAACCTGTACGTCTTTGGAGTGTGGGAGGAAACCAGAGCACCCGGAGAAAACCCACGCTGTCACGTGGAGAACGTATACAGACAGCACCCGTAGTCAGGATCAAACCCATGGGTCTCTGGCGCTGTAAGGCAGCAACTCCAACGCTGCCTCTGTTTGTTGCCCTACTCTTTGCGCTTGTCCCTTTGTGTCCAGTGAAGGTTCACCGTGGTACATTTTGATTTTGTTCGATAATCGCAGCTGCACGTGTGCGTGCATGACAGCACCATTAGCTGCACAACTCATGCCAGGAAAGCATCAGCCGTACATAGAGGATTCATACACAGTAACACCCAGGACATGTTTCTGATGGCCTAATATGTTGGAAACTGCATTAATACAGGATTTGCATGCAAGTCCTCCAATGAAAGGCCTGGATAGAGTGGATGTGGAGAGTCTAGGAGCAGAGGGCACAGCCTCAGAATAAAAGGATGTTCCATTAGAAAGGAGAGGAGGAGGAATTTCTGTAGTCAGAGGGTGGTGAATCTGTGGATTTCATTGCCACTGAAGGCCGTGGAGGCCGTGAATTGTACATTTTAAGGCAGAGTTTGACAGACTCATGACTTGTACGGGTGTCAGGGGTTGGGAGGAGAAGGCAGGAGAATGGGGTTAGGAGGGAGAGCCATGATTGTATGGCGGAGTAGATTTGATGGGCCGAATGGCCTAATTCTACTCCGAGAACTCATGAACTAAGTAACATGTTGCAAATTAGTCCAATTTCCAGATTAATATTTCCCTGAATTATTTTTGCCATAAGTCGCAGTTGATGTGAATTGGGAAATGGGCTACAACTAGAATGAGTGTGATGGGCAAGGGGATAAAGAGAGATTTAACTGTGCAGATTGTGGAAAATCCACTAATATGGACCTGGGATCCCTGTTGTAACAGACCACCTCCTGGCCCTCTGCATGCAGCAGCGTCTAAATCACAAGCTGCCTACAGTGAACAATGGGGCTTCCTTTAAACAGTGTGGGCTCTGGGCATGTGTCCCACACATCCGCTTATCACAGCGTAGGGAGGGGTCTTTGATGTGTAGGAGCTCTTTAATTAGAGCAGAACATGGTGTCAAATGACATGGATTATTGAACCAGGAGCGATTGTTTAGGCAGTAAATTTTCTTAATCACAGTGAGAGTACATCAGCCCTAACACTGGGCATGTTGTTGTTCATTTCTGCTCTTTGATGCTGAGTTTGAAACGTTTCATTCAAAGCATGTCCTGTCTTTGCCTGGTGTACACCGAGCACGGAGCAGGTGCTCGCCAGGGTTTACATAAGGAGAGAATACCGCTCAGGTTTCTTCCTGATGCTGAAGAGAGACACAAACAACTGGGGTAACTCAGCGGGGCAGGCGGGCATCCCTGGAGTAGAAGGAATGGCCGATGTTTCGGGTTGCGACCCTTCAGACTCGGAAGGGTCTCGACCCGAAACGTCACCCATTCATTCTCTCCAGAGGTGCTGACTGTCCCGCTGAGCGACTCCAGCTCTTAGTGTCTATCTTCGGTTTAAACTGGCATCTGCAGTTCCTTCTTACACATTCCTCCTGATGTTATTCCCTCACTCAAAACTAACCTTCACTTCATAAAGGCGACAGCTCCAAATAGAAACATAGAAAATAGGTGCAGGAGTAGGCCATTCGGCCCTTCGAGCCTGCACCGCCATTCAATATGATCATGGCTGATCATCCAACTCAGTATCCTGTACCTGCCTTCTCTCCATACCCTCTGATCCCTTTAGCCACAAGGGCCACATCTAACTCCCTCTTAAATATAGCAAATGAACTGGCCTTCAAATACCTTCTATTGAGACATATATTGAGTTGAGTTGAGTTGGACCTGGGGTGGAATATATTGAGTTCTGTTGAGTCTCAAATACTGACAATCAAAGTAATCGTTTAACATCGTTTGCTCCAATTCGATGGGGTTGTGGTAAAAACTGCCGATGGTAGCCTGCATTTCATTGTAAGAATTTCATTGTTCTATCTGGGACACATAACAATAAAACACGCTTGACTCTTGGCGTTTTAAATCTGCACGCTAAAAATTCCAGTGTTACTAAGATTCTCTCGGTTGTACCTCTGCCATCTTCTTCCATGGCTGTTGGAGTTAATCCACCAAATTTAGAGAGTTCCCGCCCGTGAAATTGTGGGTGGATCTCTGAATGATATCTGCAGTTCAATAAATAAATGCTGCAATTGTTTGCTGATGATACTGACAGCCTGAAAATGAGCAAGCACAACGTTGCTATGTAACTAAACAGCACTTGGCTTCAGCTGACACATATTACATTTTGTGGAATACATCCTAAAATAATTAAAAACTTGGCTTAAAAGGGCCATAGGGATAAGTCTGACTTTGCCCACCAGTTTTAATCAGCTAGGGTGCCCAATTTCCATCTAATCAGATGTATTTTACTGGTAGCAGAGCTAATGTTGTGTATTTTTGTTTGCACGACCGTCCAGCTACAAAATGACCTTCTCTGTTAAATAAAGATGAAGAGTTGCCCTCCCCCACTCAGAGCTTGCAGATCCGGGCCAGGAAACGATTGGTTTGGATGTGACGCCCTCTATAGAAATATGTAGAGAATTACGAGGATGTTGCCAGGACTCCAGGGACTGACCCATAGGGAGAGGTTGGGTGCGGCTCCAACCTTATTCCTTGGAGCGCAGGATGTTGAAGGATGATCTTGTTGAGGTGTATCAAAATGAGGCAGATAGACTGGATGAAGCACTCAAGGGTTTCCCAGGATTAAAAGCACTTAAGCTTGCATTTTCTCATGAAGCAGCTGACCCCCAATAAATATAATGTGTAGGAAGGAACCTTTGATGCTGGTTTCCACTGAAGATAGACACACAAAGCTGGAGTAACTCAGCGGGACAGTCAGCATCTCTGGAGAGAACGAATGGGTGACGTTTCGGGTCGAGATAGGTCCTGAAGCAGGGTCTCGGCCCAAAAAGTCACCCATTCCTTCTCAAGGGATGCCGCCTGTCCCGCTGTGTTACTCCAGCATTTTGTGTCTGATCTTCCCAATAAATATAATCTGTGGCCATCCCACAATGCCTATTATTGGGCTGTGAACAACAACCTGGCCCTGTACATAAAGCACCAGCATCCAGCTGGAAGCAAACATGAAGCCGGTCCACCTATGTTGGTCTTGGCCACTGGGTGTGGGATGTGGCAGAGCACCCGGACAAAACCTGCTTGGTAACAGTGAGAACTTCATCCAGGCGGCACCCGAGGTCAGGATCGAACCGGCGTCACTGTCTCTGTGAAGCAGCGGCTCTATCAGCTGCGCCACTCTGTTGCCCAGGCCTCGGGTCATTTTGCTCTCGGGGTGATGGAGTAAAGAAGCTGGCGGATGTCCAGTGGAATCTGGAGGTTCTGTAGGGGTTTGCCCGGTTAAACATGGAGAAAAAGTTTCAACTCTGATTAGAAACATAGAAACAGAAACATAGACAATAGACGCAGGAGGAGGCCATTCGGCCCTTCGAGCCAGCACCGCCATTCATTGTGATCATGGATGATCGTCCCCTATCACTAACCTGTGCCTGCCTTCTCCCCACATCCCTTGACTCCACTAGCCGCTAGAGCTCTATCTAACTCTCTCTTAAATCCACCCAGTGACTTGGCCTCCATTGCCCTCTGTGGCAGGGAATTCCATAGATTCACAACTCTCTGGGTGAAAACGTTTTTTCTCACCTCAGTCTTAAATGGCCTCCCCTTTATTCTAAGACGGTGGCCCCTGGTTCTGGACTCGCCCAACATTGGCAACATTTTTCCTGCATCTAGCTTGTCCAGTCCTTTTATAATTTTATATGTTTCTATAAGATCCACCCTCATCCTTCTAAACTCCAGTGAATACAAGCCTAGCCTTTTCAATCTTTCCTCATATGACAGTCATCGCCATCCCAGGGATTGATTAAAGAACACCAGAATAGGTTCTAATGAACAAATCCAAAGGGCATCTGAGATGAGAGAATGGATCTATGAACTCAGGGAATAATTGAATTGAAATGACGACTTTATTGCCGCATGTGACAAGTCGCAGTGAAATTCTTTGCTTGCATACCCGAGGTATGCAATGGTCGCCACATAAAGGACGCGGACAGTTACAAAATATTCCGCCCCAGGTCCACACTTGTCCTCCCCCCCCCCCACCATGGTGGTCTCCCCACTCGGGGTCCTCCTTTGTTCCCGGCGTCGTGTTCTCCGAATCCCGCGGGCCCCGTCCTCAATGCCGGCTCCTTCATCGACCGCCATTCCGACCTCCTCCACGATCGCCACCGGGTCCCCTCCCGACCCTCGTTAGCACTGATGCTCCACAAAAGAGAGTTTGGATACAAAATCTGAGGGCTCGGAGGGGATTCTTGAAGCATTTACGTCAACTCGTTCGGATGAATCAAATGTTTCAGAGCTTGTATCTGGCAGCAATGCCACAATGAATGAACGATACTTCTCTGGCACGTCACAGTCAGATCCTTTGTTTCACACACACACAAGTGTTCAAAGAGTGGCCACATATAGTGCGTCGGCAAAGTGAATACTTTGAATAGAATAGAGCAGAGGCTGGTCGTGTTATTTAAACTTCATTACATTGGAGGAGGAAGGAATGAGTCAATGGGTGACGTCAACATTCCAGCTCCAATTCTGATTGAGGAGATGCTGTGCCTGTAAATCAGTGAACTATTTACTCTATTCTGGTCATGTGTTGTTAATGGTTTAGTTTTGTCCAACCCTTGGCCGCCCTAGAGAGGGTGGTGGAGTCCCGTGGACGTTTGCTGAGTGTTGTGGGCAAGGTTTTGCAATGACGTTTCCACAGAGTGTAAGGGACACCTTCATGGAGGCCAGGCTTGGGAGAGACTTGGTTCCAGAGAGCACAACTTGCTGCTGTGCCAAAGATTGACACACAAAAAAGCTGGAGCATCTCTGGAGAGAAGCAATGGTGATGTTTCGGGTCGAGACCCTCCTTCAGACTGAGAGTCTGGGGAGAAAAAAACTAGAAATATAACCATATAACAATTACAGCACGGAAACATACCATCTCGGCCCTTCTAGTCCGTGCCGAACACTTACTCTCACCTAGTCCCATCCACCTGCACTCAGACCATAATCTTCCATTCCTTTCCCGTCCACATACCTATCCAATTTATTTTTAAATGATAAAATCGAACCTGCCAAAATATGGAAGGATACAAAGAGAACGTAAGGTGTGAAAAGGGCCGATCAAAGCAGATGCTGATGAGGGAAATGTAGAATGGTTCATTGCTGCCATTTCAGTTCTTGGTTCGAATCTCTGTTGGAGTGCTGCAGAACGCACAGCCCTTTCAGATGGACAGGACAGCCACCATGGTTGAAGTAGCCTCGTTCCTGCATAACTACAGCGCTGGTACTGATCAAAATGCAGAGAATCGTCGAGCTTGCGACTACACATTACATGGATCTCCGGTTCAGCTGTTGCAAACTTTCACACTCCTTATTTCCCACATGCTTGACATTTGTCAGAACAGAAGGCGTTTATGCAGTACTTTTCGACAGTGACGAACCGTATCTCGCAGCAAAGCCTTGAAGCGCTTCATTGCAAGGTGCAGATTATAGTCACAGAGTCTTACAGTGTGGAAACAGGCCCTTTGGTCCAACATGCCCACACCGGCCAACATGTCCCTCATCCACTAGACCCACTAGCTTGCGTTTAGCCCATATCCCTCTAAACATTACAGTGCAAGGCATCAGGTAGTGTCGGGTTGAGGTGGATAATAGAGAATGGAACAGCAGACAGTGAATTTAAGTACAGTTAATAAACCTAGAGCAAACCAGTCAAAACCAGAGAGAACCCACGCGGTCACAGGGTGAACGTGCAAACTCCATACAGACAGCACCCGTAGTCAGGATCGGACCTGGGTCTCTGGTGCTGTAAGGCAGCAACTCTACCACTGCAATACTGTGCCACCCACTGTGATGAAGCAAGCAAACCCAGGAACACAGCAAAGACTGTAGATGCCTTGTACCCGTTGTACTGTGTGTGACGTCGCTGTGGCGGTTCTTGGAATAATGTGTTGAGTCTGTTGTAGGAAAGGTGCCATTAACCAGAAACCAGCTCAGAAAACAAATGTGGGGGATGTTGCCAGGGCTCCAGGGACTGAGCTGTAGGGTCGGGCAGGAAGGGGCTTTATTCCTTGGTGTGCAGGACGCTGGGTGGTGGTCTTATCGCGGTGTATAAAATGGTCAGGGACACAGACGTGGTGAATGAATAGAGCCTTTTCCCAGAGTTGGGAAATCAAGAACCACAGGGCATCTGATTGAAGTGAGAGGGGAAAAATTTAAATGGGAGTCTGATGTACAGCCTTTTCACTCCGAGAGTGGTGGGTGTATGGAACAAGCTGCCAGAGGAGGTAGTTGAGGCTCCCTGCACAATAGCAACATTTACACAATACTCGGGCAGTTATTTGGCTAGAAAAGGCTTTTAGAGGGATATGGTTCAAACATGAGCAAATTGGATCAGCGTAGAAGGGTTGGCATGGACAAGCTGGGCCGAAGGGCCTGTTTCCGTGTTGTATGACACTATGACCCTCTTGCCATTGTAAGGGTAGGGCAACATGAGGACTAGAAACTGATTATTTTTATTTCATTCTTGTTGCTGCACATGTATTACATCAGAAGGCCTAGATACATTACTGCAGTTGTACAGGGTCTTGGTGAGACCACACCTGGAGTATTGCGTGCAGTTTTGGTCTCCCAATCTGAGGAAGGACATTATTGCCATAGAGGGAGTGCACAGACGGTTCACCAGACTGATTCCTGGGATGTCAGGACTGTCTTATGAAGAAAGACTGGATAGACTTGGTTTATACTCTCTAGAATTTAGGAGATTGAGAGGCGATCTTATAGAAACTTACAAAATTCTTAAGGGGTTGGACAGGCTAGATGCAGGAAGATTGTTCCCGATGTTAGGGAAGTCCAGGACAAGGGGTCACAGCTTAAGGATAAGGGGGAAATCCTTTAAAACCGAGATGAGAAGAACTTTTTTCACACAGAGAGTGGTGAATCTCTGGAACTCTCTGCCGCAGAGGGTAGTCAAGGCCAGTTCATTGGCTATATTTAAGAGGGAGTTAGATGTGGCCCTTGTGGCTAAGGGGATCAGAGGGTATGGAGAGAATGCAGGTACGGGATACTGAGTTGGATGATCAGCCATGATCATATTGAATGGTGGTGCAGGCTCGAAGGGCCGAATGGCCTACTCCTGCACCTAATTTCTATGTTTCTATAATGCGTGAGAAACTTCCTTGTTATTGGGATACAATGTTGTGTGAGAGAGACAATGAAATCAAACACAGCGACGGGGCCGACAGGCAGGATGCTCTGGGGCTAATAAATAAACATAAATGAATTATCGGCTCATTGCGTTGTCTGTAACGGAGAGGAAGTTGGATCAGAAATGAAAATCTGTTCATCACGCTGGACCTTGTAAACAAACACAGGCAGTCGGAGATTGAGGCGTGTACACAAACCTCCAGTGCGTTTAATTACAGAGACCGGTGCATACAGTACACACGGGCACATGTATATGCTCGCTTGCACACACAGATAACCCCCCACCCAAAAAAAACACAGAATGTAAATGTGACTTCCTAATCTTGACTGGCAATTTCCTGGGTTTGAAGTGAAGTTAAACTTGATCGGGGACCACTGCAGTTAATCATCTTTGACTTCTGCCGGATAAAAGGATTTAATTAAATATATCTCCAAGCGACTAACTCCTGGATAAATATATTCTCTGCAAATCCCAAGGAGGTGCGGACAGATCACACGGCGACAGCCAAAATGTATAGCGGTGGAAATTAAATTTCTTTTTTTTTTTGGAGTCTATTATAATTGAGTCATCAACGTGCAAATAATAGTCTCATTAGTGGTAGAGGAACAGATGCCATCCTAGAAGAGAACTGGGAGGGGGGGGAAGCAGTTAGTTCCTGATCTGGTAGCATTGCCGTAGCTGAAGACAGGTTACTTCCGACTGCTAATCATTAACAGTGTGACCTAGCGCGCGCGGTCTCTCGCAGCTATTGATTTGAGACTGAAGAGGATGGGTAAAGCAGCAGCTGGGGAATTGGGATCGTAGCCAGCCGGTTTCTCTTTGCAAACTTCTGCGGGCTGGGTGAGAAAAGCCGACTCGGAGCGTGGAGCTGCGACCGGTGTTGGCCGCTCCGCAGGTGTGTCGGCCGCTCTCTGACGATTCCCCCTCTCTCTTGTGTCCGCAGTTCTCCAAGGACAGATACATCATGGATTCGACACCTGAGAGACTGAGGAAAGAGCTGGAGGAGGAACTGAAGTTGAACGGTGAAGACCTGCGAGGCCACGCCTGGTACCACGGACGCATTCCCCGCAAGGTACGAGCCCGGGATCGATTCCTCGTCCACCCTGCACTGCGCAGCTCGCTTTCTGTTGGGGCCGCGGGACTCGTTTCCACTTGAATACTTGGCGTAAGAAGTCCGGAATTGCCTCAGTAATGAGAGGAATAAATGCACACAGTCTCTTGCCCAGAGTAGGGGAATCGAGGACCAGAGGACATAGGTTCAAGGTGTAGGGGAAAAGATGTAATAGGGATCTGAGGGGTAACTTTTTCACACAAAGGTTGGTGGGTGTATGGATCGAGTGGCCAGAGGAGGTAGTTGTGGCAGGGACTATCCCAACGTTTAAGACACAGTTAGACGGGTTAATGGATGGGACAGGTTTGGAGGGATATGCACCAAGTGCAGGGGGGTGGGATGAGTGTAGCTGGGACATTGTTGGCCGGGGTGGGCAAGTTGGGCCGAAGGGCCTGTTTCCACACTGTATCACTCTGTATGACTAACAAGAGGTTGACCAGGGTGCTGGTGAGAAGGTATTATATGATGAGAAGGTATGAGGATGTAGCTGGGACTAGAGTGTGCATGAAATGTGCAAAAGTGCCTGTTATACAACACTTCCAGAACCAGGGGCCACAGTTTAAGGATAAGGAGGTAAGCCATTTAGAACGGAGACAAGGAAACACTTTTTCTCGCAGAGAGTGGTGAGTCTGTGGAATTATCTGCCTCGGAGGGTGGTGGAGGCAGGTTCTCTGGAGGCTTTCAAGAGAGAGCTAGATAGGGCTCTTAAAAATAGCGGAGTCGGGATATGGGTAGAAGGCAGGAACGGGGTACTGATTGGGGATGATCAGCCATGATCACATTGAATGGCGGTGCTGGCTCGAAGGGCCAAATGACCTACTCCTGCGCCTATTGTCTATTGTCTATTGTCTGTATTATTTACCAGAATGCCTCCGGGATATGAGGGTGTTAGGTATGAGGAGAGGTTGGTCTGAAGAAGAGACTCGACCCAAAACGTCAGCTGTCCATGTTCTCCAGAGATGCTGTCTGTCAGACCTGCTGAGTTCTTCCAGCACCTTGTGTTTTCTTTGCACAGACTTGGGTTGTTTTGGCTGCAGCACTGGAGGCTGAGGGGAGTGGTGATAGGACTTTGTAAAATTATGGGGGACATTGGCAGGGTAGACACTCTGAACCTCTTCCCCAGACTAAAGGGCACAGCTTTAAGATGAGCGGGGCAAAGTTTAAGGGAGATTTGCAGGGCAAGTTGGTTACACATTGAGTGGTGGGTGCCAGGGGTGGTGGTGGAGGCAGATATGATAACAGTGTTTAAGAGGCTTTGGGATAGATACATGGAAATTCCGGGAATGGAGTGGGATGGATTGTGCTCAGGCGGAGGATATTAGTTTAACGGCATCAGATTGTGGGCCGAAGGGCCTTTACTGTGCTGTACTCACAGAGTGATGCAGCGCGGGAACAGGCCCTTGGGCCCAACTTGCCCACACCGGCCAACATGTCCCAGCTACACTATTCCCACCTGCCCGTATCCATTTGGTCCATATCCCTCCATTCATGTACCATTCAGTGTTCTGTGCGGTAAAAATACCTGTTATACGACACTTCCAACATTGTCATGGCTCTGAGCCAGTGTAGACCAAAGATCCTATAGCGAGCAAGATAGACCACTCGATGAAAAAGACGTAGTACGGTCGTGGGCAGATTCATGGGTCATTTTCGGCCCCATTTCTGTAACCGGCTTCCGTCTCCGCACCAAAGATCCCGTAGCGGAGCAAAGATCACTAGTGCGGAGACGGAAGCCGGTTACGGAAACAACCTCGTGAAAATAAAAGTCATTTGGTAAAAATGTTCTCCTCATTTTCGGAATTTTTATTTTTATTAACACAAACTGTTCCCCCGCAACGTTGATTACACTGCGAGTTGGGTCGGGTCGGGTCGGGTTATGGAAATGGATGTAAAAAAGGCCCACGTTCCGCTCCGTTGCGTACTACACGTCAGCCCATTGCATTTAGCAGGAGTGGTCTACCTTGCTCCGCTATAGGATCTTTGGCGTAGACCTTGTCGAACCCTACTTCAATACGATTGATGAGATAATTGTCCTCGAGCCCCAATAGTGCAAAGCCTGCATTAGTTTAGCGATCATCAAGCGAAACCTAAATTATTTTTTATTCGTTATGTGCCAACATAGATATCATCCAGAAGGCGCAGAGGTGATGTTGACATGTGAATTGGTCTTTGTTAGTGGAGCAAAGTAGGCAACAGCAAAGTGAAGCCTTTCCCAATCGCAGTTGACACTCTGTTACCATTGACGTCCGTACACAGGCAGGGACATTAACAAACAGTCGATGAGATAACGCTCCAATCACCATTACCACTGAGACACAATTGATAGTGTTGCAGAAAGAAACTGTACAGAAATGTATCCTTCAGCCCACTGAATCCATCAAACACCCATTTACACTAATTCTACATGAATTCGCATCGAGTGGCTCAACCAGCGACATAGTGGTAGAGCCGCTCCCTCACAGCACCAGAGACCAGGTGTGATCCTGACCCCGGCTGATGTCTGTGGAGTTTGCACGTTCTCCTTGTCACCGTGTGGGTTTCCCCCCCGGCTGCTCCGGTTTCCTCCCACATCCCTTTAGACGAGCGGGTTTGTGAGTTCATTGGCCTCTGTAGCTTGCACTTGCACCTATTGTGTCGGGAGTGGCTGAGAAAGTAAGGTGACATTGAACTAGTGTGAATGGGTGGTCAATGATTGGTGTGGACTCAGTGGGCTGAAGGGTCTATTTCCCGGTTGAGAGGGGATCTTTTCGAAACATATAAGATTGTTAAGGGTTTCACGCTAGAGGCAGGAAACATGTTCCCGATGTTGGGGGAGTCCAGAACCAGGGGCCACAGTTTAAGAATAAGGGGTAAGCCATTTAGAACAGAGACGAGGAAACACTTCTACTCACAGAGAGTTGTGAGTCTGTGGAATTCTCTGCCTCAGTGGAGGTCGGTTCTCTGGATACTTTCAAGAGAGAGCTAGATAGGGCTCTTAAAGATAGCGGAGTCAGGGGATATGGGGAGAAAGCAGGTACGGGGTACTGATTGGGGATGATCAGCCATGATGACATTGATTGGCGGTGCTGGCTCGAAGGGCCGAATGGCCTACTCCTGCACCTATTGTCTATTGTCTATTGAATCCACCCACTTCAAAGGCTGTCATGGGCCAGTTGAAGATTTCCAGGCTGATAGACATTTGTTCAGTAAGAATCTCAAAGAACATGAAGCCAAGAATCTTCAGTGGATCAGTGAGCCTCAATCAAAATAAATGGTAGAATAGGTAGGGACTGCATGCCTAGTGATGTATGTGACATTGTTTACGACTGTTGGTGCTGTGGAGGCAGCACAGTGGCGCAGCGGTAGAGTTTCTGCCTTACAAACTCTACAAAACCAGAGGCCCAGGTTCGATCCTGACTATGGGTGCTGTCTGTACGGACTTTGTACATTCTCCCAGTGACCGTGTGGGTTTTCTCCGGATGCTCCAGTTTCCTGCCACATTACAAAGACGTGCATGTTTATAGGTTAATCTTTTTCTGCACGGTATTCTAAACTAAACTAAGAAAAAGTTGAAAAAATTGAATTAGCGACCAGATTCCTGAAAACCTACATATGTTCCTAAGTTATTGGAGCTAGAATTAGGCCATTCGGCCCATCAAATCTACTCCACCATTCGATCATGGCAGATCTATCTCTCCCTCCAAACCCCATTCGCCTGCTTTCTCCCTATAACCCTTGACATCCTTACTAATCAAGAATCTGTCAATCTCCACCTTCAAAATATCCATTGACTTGGCCTCCACAGCCTTCAGTGGCAACGAGTCCCACAGATTCACCACCCTCTGACTAAAGCAGTTCCTCCTCATCTCCTTTCTGAAGGTACGTGCTTTTATTCTGAGGCTGAAGCTTCTGGTCCTAGACTCTCCCACTGGTGGGAACATCCCCTCCACATCCACTCTATCCAAGCCTTTCACTATTCGGTAAGTTTCAATGAAACCACTCATCTTCTCCCCATAACCCTTGACACCCACTAATCAGGAGATTCTTGAGCATCAAGAGTTATGGGGAAAAGATGAGGGGGGACCTCATTGAAACTTACCGAATAGAAACATAGAAGCATAGAAACATAGAAATTAGGTACAGGAGTAGGCCATTCGGCCCTTCGAGCCTGCACCGCCATTCAATATGATCATGGCTGATCATCCAACTCAGTATCCCTTACCTGCCTTCTCTCCATACCCCCTGATCCCCTTAGCCACAAGGGCCACATCTAACTCCCTCTTAAATATAGCCAATGAACTGGCCTTGACTACCCTCTGTGGCAGAGAGTTCCAGAGATTCACCACTCTCTGTGTGAAAAAAGTTTTTCTCATCTCGGTTTTAAAGGATTTCCCCCTTATCCTTAAGCTGTGACCCCTTGTCCTGGACTTCCCCAATAGCAAGAATACATGCTGGTAGCTGTTGAGATAGAAACATAGAACGCAGGTGCAGGAGTAGGCCATTTGGCCCTTCGAGCCTGCACCGCCATTCAATATGATCACGGCTGATCATCCAGATTCGGTACCCTGTTCCTGCTGTTTCCCCATATCCATTGATTCTGTTAGCTCCAAGACCTATATCTAATTCTCTCTTGTGACTACATCATCTTGGATGTTGGCAGGACTCTGGGGCCTGAGCTATGGAGAGAGGTTGAGCAGGCTAGGACTATGCCTTGGAGCGCAGGAGAATGTGGGATGATCTTATAGATGTGTACATGATGATGAGAGGAATAGATTGGGTAGATGGGGGAGGATGTGGTTTTGAACTACGTTGCTGTGAATCAACGACCGCGTCCGTTCTTGAGAAACCCTTTGTGTTTGTATTTTCCAGGTGGCCGAGTCTCTAATTCAGCGAGACGGAGACTTCCTTGTCCGCGACTCCCTCTCCAGCCCCGGAAACCACGTCTTGACCTGCCAGTGGAGAAACGCCCCTCACCACTTCAAGATCAGCCGTGTGGTGGTGCGCCTGAGCGAGGGCTACTCCCGCCTGCAGTACCAGTTTGAGCGGGAGAGCTTTGACAGTGTCCCCGCGCTGGTCCGGTGTTACGTGGGCAATCGCAGGCCCATCTACGAGCAGGTGGGCGCCATCATCTTCCAGCCCATAAACCGGACACTTCCGCTGAGGTGGGTGGAGGAGACGTACGGCACGACCGTGCCCGCAGCCACGCCGGTCAAGGAGCAGATCTGCCAGGCGCCGGTCGGCAAGACGGACACAGCCAAGAGGCTGAGCTGGACTCTGCCCAATGGCTCGAGTAATGATCGCACCCTCTCACCTGGAAACCTGTTGAGGTGAGATTGCCAGAAGGGAATCTAATACTGAGAGTATTGTTTACTTTAGAGATACAGTGCGGAAACAGGCCCTTCGGCCCACCGGGTCCGTGCCGACCAGCGATTCCCACACATTAACACTATCCTACACCCACTAGGGACAATTGTTTTTAATATTTGCCAAGCCAATTTACCTACAAACCTGTACGTCTTTAGAGTGTGGGAGGAAACCGAAGATCTCGGAGAAAACCCACGGGGAGAACGTACAAACTCCATACAGACAGCACCCGTAGTCGGGCTTGAACCCGGGTCTCCGTGTGGTGCTGCAAGCGCTGCAAGGCAGCAACTCGACCGCTGCGCCACCGTGCTGCCCCGTCTTGTGTTCAGTTCTGGGAGCCATGTTATAGGAAAGATGTTGGCACGCTCGAAAGGGCGCAGAGAATGTGTAGGAAGGAACTGCAGGTGCTGGTTTAAACCAAAGATGGACCCAAAAAAACAGGAGTAACTCAGCGGGTCAGACAGATTCCCTGGAGAAAAGGAATAGGTGATCTTTCAGGTCGAGACACTTCTTCAGACTGAGAAGATTTACAAGAAAGTAGTCCCTACTTTCTCCTCCCCTTCTCAGCTCTCCCTCAGCCCACTGGCTCCACCTCCCGCCCCCCCACCATCACATCAGTCAAAACGTTGCCTATTTCCTTCGCTCCAAAGATGCTGCCTCACCCGCTGAGTTTCTCCAGCATTCTTGTCTACCTTTGATTTTCCAGCATCTGCAGTTCCTTCTTAAACATTTACAAGGATGTTGCCAGGACCAGAGGCAGAGGTTGAGCAGGCTGGGACTGGATTCCTTGCAGCGCAGGAGAATGAGGGGTGATCTTATAGATGTGTACAAGATCATGAGAGGAATAGATCTGGTCGATGCACACAGAGTCCCTTGCCAGAGTACGGGAATCAAGGACTAGAGGACATAGGTTGAAGGTGAGGGGCTAAAGATTCAATGGGAACCTGAATGGTAACTTTTTCACGCAAAGGGTGGTAGGTGTATGGAACGAGCTGCCGGAGGAGGTAGTTGAGGCAGGGACTATTGCAACATTTGAGAAATATTTGGACAGATAGGGCAGGTTTGGAGGGGTATGGGCCAAACGCAGGCAGGTTAGGGCAAGGGCCTGTTTCCATGCTGTAAGAATCTATGACTCTAATCCTTTCTGCACATGTCATTAAAGCTCAAGTTAAGAATGTTTGGAAAATTGTGTGTAGTTGTGGTTGCCCCATTCCAGGGAGGATGTTGAGGATTGGGAGAAGGTGGAGAAGAGTTTTATCTGAATGCTGACTAATGGATTAGGAAGTATAAGGGAGCGAGTGGTTGAATAAAATGACAGAATAGTGAAAGGCCTGGATAGCGTGCAGCATCCCCGGAGAACATCGATTCGGGTTGGGGCCCGTCTTCAGTCCGATTTGATCTGTAATCCTGTGGTGCTTTTCTGCAGGGTGGTGAATCTGTAGAATTCATCGCTGCAGACGGCTGTGGAGGCCAAGTCAATGGATATTTTGAAGGCGGAGATTGACAGGTTCTTGATTAGTAAGAGTGTCGAGGGTTATGGGGAGAAGGCAGAAGACTGGGGTTGAGAGGGAAAGATAGACGAGCCACGAGTGAATGGCGGGGGAGACTTGATGGGCCGAATGGCCTAATTTTGCTACTAGGCCTTATGAACTTGGATGGTTTTCTCTGGAATGCCGGTTTTTGAGGGGAGGCCTGATAGAAATATATAAAGTTATGAGAGGCATGGGACAGAACATTTAAAACCTCGTTCCCAGGGTGGCAATGTCCAACACTGGTGGAGGGGGGGCATAGCCTTAAGATGAGAAGGGTAAAGATTAACAGAGGGATACGGGACACATTTCTTTGCGCAGAGAGTGGTGGGTGCCTGGCAGGTTCCCAGGGGTGGTGGTGGAGGCAGGTACGATAGTGGCGTTTAAGCGGCTTTCAGACAGGAACGTTTTGATATGCAGAGAATGGAGGAATATGCATCATTTGCAGGCTTGATGAGATTAGTTTATGTTGGCGTCAAGTCCAGCATGGACATTGTGGGCCAAAGGGTGGTGGCCGGTGTGGGCGAGTCGGGCCGAAGGGCCTGTTTCCACACTGCATCACTCTATGACTCTAAGCTTTGCAAATCTCTATGCAGACAGTTCCTGAGTGTGTGCAAGATGAGAAAATCATTTTTGACACAGAGAGTGGTGAATCTGTGGAATTCTCTGCCACAGAAGGTAGTTGAGGCCAGTTCCTTGGCTATATTTAAGAGGGAGACAGATGTGGCCCTTGTGGCTATAGGGATCAGTGGGTATGGAGAGAAGGCAGGAACAGGATACTGAGTTGGATGATCAGCCATGATCATATTGAATGGCGGTGCAGGCTTGAAAGGCCGAATGGCCTACTCCTGCACCTATTTTCTATGTTTCTATGTAAGAGCACGATGGGGTGATTTTCAGGTATCAAGGGAATGAAAGGATGCTTGTTCGTACAGGAACAGTGTGACAACGCAAAATATTAACACATGATCCTGTTGAATAACGGAGGATGGGGAGCCTATTTCTTTTGCTTATGTAAGTCAGATGAAATATGTGCTTACGCGGCATTGGAGAGATAACGTGTTGTCTTTCTGCTATCTCCCTGAAATGGTTATTTTGACCCGTTGAATAGGCCAAGCGTTGTTTGCTTGGAGTCGTGCCATGTTCTCCACTTTATCCCATGTTGCTATTGTTGCCGAAGT
Source organism: Leucoraja erinaceus (assembly GCF_028641065.1). Classification (NCBI taxonomy): domain Eukaryota; kingdom Metazoa; phylum Chordata; class Chondrichthyes; order Rajiformes; family Rajidae; genus Leucoraja; species Leucoraja erinaceus. The sequence continues at coordinate 9,434,538 of NC_073386.1, read as the reverse complement.
GAACACTGACATAACTTGCTGCACAAATCTCCCAGCACGTCCGGCTAAACTGAAACATTTCTTTAACTACTGATGCGCAGTTTTGTTTCCCCGTTCCTGACATAATCAGCAAGGGCCTTTGTCCTTGAAACGGGTTTTGTTTTCCTCCAGTAGCAGCTTCGAGGAGCGATGCGTCCCCCATCGTTGACCTTGTTTGCTCAAAGTCTTTGTAGCTGTTTTTCGGAGCAGTGCGAGCAATAGGTTGCTGGTGTTTCTCCCACAAGGCGGATTTGCTCGCCAACACTTCAGCTTAATTCCCTGGGTCTCACCATGGAGATCCAGTACATCTACGTCTTCATCGGCAGCCTAACTGCCCCCTTCATCTTTAGCTGCCTCTACTCCGTCCTGTACCATTGCGTGAGATGTGATCAGGAGAAAGCTCTGGACGAGAAGTACTTGAGTTTTGATGCCTCGTCTCCGGGTGTTATAACGTCGTCAGCCGGCTGCGGAGTTTGCGGGTATTAAAAGGGCATTCTCTCCATTGTCCCCACAGGAATAAAGACAAGAGTGGGAGCCAGCCCGCAAGTCTAGACTACGTGCCCGACAGACGGCAGCCCTTGAAGTCTCATCAGTCGGAGAGTTACCTCCCTCTGGGTGAGTCATGACTCAGTCCTGGGCTGGAGAGAGACAACATGAGAGAATGTGTGTAATCATTTACTTTTGACAGTGGAAAGATCGCGTCACCATTCATACGTTCAATGACTGTGCAACTTTTACCACCCTCTCTCTCTCTGTGGTCAGAACCTGTGGAGTTTGTCTCTCGTTCTTTGAGGCTGTGTCAGACGTAGTGTACGGGAGGGGTTGGTTCTGTATCGTTGTTTTCTCCGTTCTCTCGGTCTAAAGCCGCCAGTTGTGTCGCAGTAATGGTCGCTCCGATCGTAGTCGAACTTTGTCCATTGTTGTCAGGGAACCAATAGGTTGCCCAGTGACTAGGCTGCGATTTTTAAATATACCCACAAAGAGGACCTGCATTAGTCAGAGCGTCCGAGAGTAATAGGGTCACCCAGTACGGAAACAGTCCCTGCCACCCAGCCTGCCCATGCCGACCAAGGTGCCCGATCTACACTTGCCCCACCTGCCCGCATTTGACCCATATTTGTACGGGTGTCAGGGGTTATGGGAAGAAGGCATCAGAATGGGGTTAGGAGGGAAAGATAGATCGGCCTTGATTGAATGGTGGAGTACACTTGATGGGCTGAATGGCCTAATTCTGCTCCTATCACTTATGAAAATGTATTCCTCTAAACCTTTCCTATATATGTGTCTATCCAAATTTATTTTAAATGTTGTTATAGTTTCTGCCTCAACTAGCTCCTCTGGCAGCTCATTCCATATACCCACTGCCCTCTGTGTGAAAATGTGGCCCCTCACATCCCTATTAAATCTTTCCCCTCTCACCGTAGAACTGTGTCCTCTGGTTCCTGATTCTCTTACTCTGGGCAAGGGAATCAATTTCCCTCATGAGTTTACACAACTTTATAAGATCACCTCTCATCTGCCAAAGCTCCAAGGAATACAGTGCTAGCCTGCCCAACTTCACTCTGTAGCTCAGGCCATCAAGTGCTGGCAACAGCCTCGTAAAATGCAGGAGTTTCCATTACGTTCGGTTTCACAAAGAGCAGTATGGTCAGATGCGTTCCAATTCTTTTGTAGGGCAGACAGATACAATTGTGGGAAATGCAATGAATGCATGTTAATACCGGCTCCCACAAATGGCAATGTGGCCATGATATACAATGGGCAACAGTGGCACAGCGGTAGAGTTGCTGCCTTGCAGCGCCAGAGACCCGGGTTCGATCCTGACTACGGGTGCTGTCTGTACCACGTTTGTACGCTCTCCCCGTGATCTGCGTGGATTTCCTCCGGGTGCTCCGGTTTCCTCCCACATTCCAAAGATGTGCAGGTTTATAGGTTAATTGGCTTCGGTAAAAAATGCCCCCAGTGCGTGTAAGATACTGTCAGTGGATCGCTTGATGGCGCGGACTCGGTGGGCCGAAGGACCTGTTTCCGCACTGTGACTCAATATTCTAAATTAAAGCTACCAGATGACCTGATGTTGAAGAAGGAACTGCAGATGCTGGAAAATCGAAGGTAGACAAAAGTGCTGGAGAAACTCAGCGGGTGCAGCAGCATCTATGGAGCAAAGGAAATAGGCAACGTTTCGGGATGAAACCCTTCTTCAGACTGATGTGAGAGTGGTGGAGGGGGGGGGGGGGGGGGGGGGGGGGGGGGGGGAAAAAGCCTCCCCCACCCTCACATCAGTCTGAATAAGGGTTTCGACCCGAAACGTTGCCTATTTCCTTCGCTCCACAGATGCTGCCTCACCCGCTGAGCTTCTCCAGCATTTTTGGACACCAGATGACCTGATTTATTTTTAATTAAAAAAAATATGTTTAATAAATAAATATTAACCCGGGACACTTGGCAACAATCTATTTGCTTTAGTTCACTGTTGACGGTCTGTGGTTTAATATCGAAAACATGGCATCCCTGACAATGTAGAGTCAGGATTACAATTGCGGGACATAGAATTATTTCCATAGAATAGTAGGTGTCTGTAACACATTGTCTGTTGCTGGAAGAAGATATTATAATGAAGGTGCAGTAGGCAGTGAAGAAAGCGAATGGTATGTTAGCATTCATAGCAAAAGGATTTGAGTATAGGAGCAGGGAGGTTCTACTGCAGTTGTACAGGGTCTTGGTGAGACCACACCTGGAGTATTGCGTACAGTTTTGGTCTCCTAATCTGAGGAAAGACATTCTTGCCATAGAGTGAGTACAGAGAAGGTTCACCAGACTGACTCCTGGGATGTCAGGACTTTCATGTGAAGAAAGACTGGATAGACTCAGTTTGTACTCGCTAGAATTTAGAAGATTGAGGGGGATCTTATAGAAACTTACAAAATTCTTAAGGGGTTGGACAGGCTAGATGCAGGAAGATTGTTCCCGATGTTGGGGAAGTCCAGGACAAGGGGTCACAGTTTAAGGATAAGGGGGAAGTCTTTTAGGACCGAGATGAGAAAAACATTTTTTCACACAGAGAGTGGTGAATCTCTGGAATTCTCTGCCACAGAAGGTAGTTGAGGCCAGTTCATTGGCTATATTTTATTGGTTAGATGTGGTCCTTGTGGCTAAAGGGATCAGGGGGTATGGAGAGAAGGCAGGTACAGGATACTGAGTTGGATGATCAGCCATGATCATATTGAATGGCGGTGCAGGCTCGAAGGGCCGAATGGCCTACTCCTGCACCTATTTTCTATGTTTCTATGTTTCTATGTTTCTATGCAGGGCATGGAGGAATAGAGATCACTTTCAGGCAGAGACTAGAATGTGGGATGTCATGTTGCAGTTGTACAAGTCTTGAGGCCACATTTAGAGTATTGTGTTCAGTTTTTGTCCCCATGTTATAGGAAAGATGTTGTCAAGCTGGAAAGGGGGAGAGAAGATTTACGAGGATGTTGCCAGAACTCGAGGGCCCTGAGCTCTAGGGAGAGGTTGAGTCAGCTGGGACTCTATTCCATATAGCCATATAACCATATAACAATTACAGCACGGAAACAGGCCATCTCGACCCTTCTAGTCCGTGCCGAACACATAATCTCCCCTAGTCCTATCTACCTGCGCTCAGACCATAACCCTCCATTCCTTTCCCGTCCATATAACTATCCAATTTATTTTTAAATGATAAAAACGAACCTGCCTCCACCACCTTCACTGGAAGCTCATTCCACGCAGCTACCACTCTCTGAGTAAAGAAGTTCCCCCTCATGTTACCCCTAAACTTCAGTCCCTTAATTCTCAAGTCATGTCCCCTTGTTTGAATCTTCCCTACTCTCAGTGGGAAAAGCTTATCCACGTCAACTCTGTCTATCCCTCTCATCATTTTAAAGACCTCTATCAACTCCCCCCTTAACCTTCTGCGCTCCAAAGAATAAAGCCCTAACTTGTTCAACCTTTCTCTGTAACGTAACGGAGTGCAGGAGGATGAGGAGTGATCTTATAGATGGGTATAAAATCAAGAGAGGAATAGATCGGGTAGACGCACAGAGTCTCGTCTCTTGCCCAGAGTAGGAGATTCGAAAACCAGAGGAGATAGGTTTAAGGTGAGGAGGGAAAGATTTAATAGAAATCTGAGGGGCAACATTTTCACACTAAGGGTGGTGGGTGTATGGAACGAGCTGGTAGTTGAGGTAGGGACTATTGCAAAGTTTAAAAAACATTTAGACAGGTACATGGATAGGACGGGTTTAGAGGGATACGGGCCAAACGCAGGCAGGTGGGACTGGTGTAGATGGGACATGTTGGCTGGTGTGGGCAAGTTGACTACTTCGCTCCATAGATGCTGCTGCACCCGCTGAGTTTCTCCAGCTTTTTTGTGTAACCATCTATTAGTTTTAACTGGGCATAGTATTTGGCACAGACACTTTGGGCTGAAGGGTCTGTTCCTGTTGTGTCGGGGGCGATGATGGTGTTTGACGGGATGCCCTCTTGATTTCACTCACAGGGATGAGGTCTCCGCCAACACAGCTGAACTTGCCCCAACATCAGCATCAGCATCAGCAGCCGTTCAGCAGAGCGGAGGGGCCTGCACGGAACAACTCGCTAGTGTTTCGAACGGGCAGCGAGCCCGCGCTCAGTCCCACCTACTTCCGGCCGCCCCTGCTGGACACTCAGGCCGGGGAGGCGCTGAGAGGCTCCGACAGCCAACTCTGCCCCAAACCCCCCCCGAAGCCCAGCAAGGTGCCATCCCTCAGGATGCCCAACCGGCCCCTGTTAGCGAAGGGCAGCACGGAGATGGACAATCACGCTGAGATGAACGCTGTCACCCTGCAGAGGGGGCACGCCTACTGCGGGCAGGACTCCTCGCCGGACCGGGCGCCGGTGGTCCTCTGCCTCCCGACACCTGACGGCTTTGTGGAAAGACTGAGGACGGATGAAGCGTCGCAGGCCGGGCTTCAAGGCTGCGGCTCGGTCCACAGTACTCCGCGTGGCAGCCCGATCCTCTTCGCAGTCTCCCCCCTGCAAGACGAGGAAGGGGTGAGGACGCAGGACTCTCTCCGACCCGTCTTTGAAAACACCTCCTGCTTCAGGCCCAATGAGTTCCAGTCAAAGCTGCTCCCCCCTGACAACAAGCCCCTGGACACCTCCGTCATCAGAAGGGTGAAAGAACTGTTTACCAAGACTGATTCCACCACTATTGCCAAGCACATCCTGAAAGTGGACAGCCAGGTAAGAAATGGAAACACAAGCGACTGAATATTGAGTCAAAGGGCCTGTTGTTGTGTTGTAGATACCACGTGCCCATTGATATTTGTTTATTATTGTCACGTGTACTGACATACAGTCACAAAATAAGGTAGACGAAAATACTGGAGAAACTCAGCGGGTGAGGCAGCGTCTATGGAGCGAAGGAAATAGGCGACGTTTCGGGTCGAGATCCTTCTTCAGACTAATGTGGGGGTGAGCGGGAAGAAGAAAGGAAGAGGCGGAGACAGTAGGCTGTGGGAGAGATGGGAAGGGGAGGGGAAGATGGGAGAAAGCAGGGACTACCTGAAATTGGAGAAGTCAATGTTCACACCGTTGGGGTGTAAACTACCCAAGCGAAATATGAGGTGCTGCTCTTCCAATTTGCGGTGGGACTCACTCTGGCCATGGAGGAGGCCCAGGACAGAAAGGTCGGATTCGGAATGGGAGGGGGTGTTGAAGTGCTGAGCCACCGGGGAGATCAGGTCGGTTATTGCGAACCGAGCGGAGGTGTTGGGCGAGGCGATCGCCAAGCCTACGTTTGGTCTCACCGATGTAGAGCAGCTGACACCTAGAGCAGCGGATGCAATAGATGAGGTACAGCCTCATACAGTTAAAAATACTTTGTTTTCTTCACTATCTGGTTAAATGATACCATACGATCATACGTAAAAACAACGGGTGGTGCAAAGATGAGAAAGAACCAGAGTGCAAAATATAGTGTTACAGAGTCACAGCTACAGAGAAAAAAGGTGAAAATGCAAGGGCCCACAATGAGGTTGGGTGAGAGGTCAGGACTACACCCGCAGCTGATGAGAGTGCAGTTCAGTAGCCTGATAACATCTGGGAAGAATCTGTTTCTGAACCTGCTGGTCGGAGCTTTCCTGCCTTTGCATCTTCTGCCCAGTGGGAGCGACTGGTCAGAGTGTTGGCTGTTTTTCCAATGTAGATGGCATTAATAGGGCAAGATTGGTCCAGGTGATGGACTGGGCTGCATCTACAACTCACAGTCTTGGGCAGAGCAGGTTGTGATATATCCTGATGATACTTTCTCCAGTGCATCTGTAGAAATTGTTGAGGATAGCCAGAGACAAGCACAATGTCCTCAGTCTTCTGAGCCAGTAGAGGCAGTGGTGCTTTGTTGGCCTTTGAATCGATAGCCCCTGTATAACTTTGGGCAGTGGTGCAGCGACAACGTTGCTGCCTTACATCGCCGGGTTCGATCTCCACTACGGGTGCTGTCTGTATGGAGTTTGCACGTTCTCCCCGTGACCTGCGTGAGTTTTCTCCCACACTCCAAAGAGATACAGGTTTGTAGGCTAATTGGCTTGGGATAATTGTAAATTGTCCCTAGTGTGTGCGTGTGTGTGTAGGTTAGTGTTAGTGTGCAGGGACCGCTGGTCGGCACAGACTCCATGGGCCGAAGGGCCTGGTTCTCTAAACTAAACTAGAAGTAAACTAAACTGCCCCCACTTTCCCAGCAGCCAAGTGGTGGTTTAACAGCAGCGGAAACCATTAAATAGACACCAGCAGCGTCTCAATGAATAAATGCTGCTTCCTGAATGAGAAAATGGCGATGGTGCCTGGAGGGTGGGGAGCATTTGTAGCCAACCAACAAAGGAACAACGAACTTCACACTCGCTATTATGACTAAACAGTGATTGAACTGCTGATAAACTCACGTTTGAAAGTGATATTTCTAGTGATTTTTTTTGTCAATTAGTAGTTCTGGGTGGTTTTCAAAGAATAAATAGCGACCCAAGCAACATAGCAACGTTGAAGAAACAGTTGGACAGGTGCATCATAAGATAGCTTTGGAGGGATGTGAGCCAGTAGGACGAGTGTAGACGGGGCATGTTGGCTGGCACGGGCAAGCTGGGCCGAAGGGCCTGTTTACACGCCGTAGGATGCACTCACTCACCCTCACCCTCACCCTCACTCCCACTCCCACTCCCACTCCCACTCCCCCTCACTCTACCTATTGAATATAACAATACGGAAGTCACATTGCAACTTTATAAAACTTTTTCATTGAAGTAGTGTGCGGTTCTGGTCTGCAACCTGGTCTGCAAATAGCAACCCAAGCAACAATAGTAACGTTTCTCAAACATTTAGACAGGTACATGGACAGATAAGTTTAGAGGGATATGGGCCAAATGCAGGCGGATGGGACTAATGTAGATGGGACATGTTGGTCGGTGAAGGTAAATTAGGCCAAAGGGCCTGTTTCCACGCTGGAGGATGCTCTCCCTCGCTCGCCCCTCCCCTGTCTCACTGCCCCCTTCACCCCACCCTCACCCCCCTCTCATTTTCTCTCTCTCTCTCTTGCACTCTCTCACACTATCTCATTGACTATAAGATACAGGAAGTCACATTGCAACTTTATAAAACCTTTGCATTTAAGTGGTGTGGAGTTCTGGTCATCTCATTACAGGGAGGGTGTGAACTTTGGAGCGGTTCAGATGAGGTCAAGCTATGTGGACTAGAGGAGGTTTGCTATAAGGGGAGATATTGGCCATAAGGCTACACGCCTAGATTGTTTTCTCAGGAACATCGGAGGCTGGTGGGGGTGGGGGGGGGGGGGGGGGGGGGGGGTAGACCTGATAGAAGTTTATAAAATGACCAAAGCAATAGACTGGACAATCAGAACCAGGGTAGAAATGTTAAATATGAGTGAACGTAGCTTTATGGTGAAAGGAGAAAAGTTTAAAGGTGATGTAAGTTTCTTTTACACAGACTAGCGGTAGTGGAAGCAGATATCATAATGGCCTTTAAGAAGCTTTCAGATAGGCACACACATATGCAGGGACTAGAGGGAAATAAATCACATGAGGATAGAGAGCTTAGTTTAAATTGGCATCATGTTTGGTCCAGATATCTTGAGCCAAAGGGCTTGTTCCTGTGATAAAACAATTTATTTTCATGGGCTGCCGAGAGGTTTCTGCAAGGGAGGTGATATTCATGTATAGACACCAGTTTACTTGACATGCTGTCATCCTGATAATATTGACAGCACCTTTTGACTCTTGCACTGAAATTAATAAATATTTTGGAGAGGGTACTTGCAGTGAATCATAGTGGGAGATTTGACACTGCCAGGAGAGGTTAGATCAGCCCACGGTGCCTGTGTGCTGATTGTAATACGTGCTCTCATTCACCTCTTTGTCAGGGGCGGCACGGTGGGGCGGCACGGTGGCGCAGCGGTAGAGTTGCTGCCTTACAGCGCTGGGGTCCCGGGTTGGATCCTGGCTACAGGTGCTGTCTGTACGGAGTTTGTACGTTCTCCCCGTGACTTGCGTGGGTTTTTCCCCGGGTGCTCCCGTTTCCACCCACACTCCAAAGACGTACAGATTTGTAGGTTAATTGGTTTGGGCAAAGATTGTAAATTGCCCCTGGTGTGTAGGGTAGTATTAGTGTACGGGGATCACTGGTCAGCGTGGACTCGGTGGGCGAAAGAGCCCGTTTCCGCGCTGTGTCTCTAAAGTAAACTAAACCAAATGTCAGGATTGTTAATGCAACAACACAAATATACAGTAAGTTATCAGTAATACCAGGTAACCAGATGGTACATAGTACAAAGTGAAGCGCACAGTGCAACCCACACATAGTCCACCATAGATCGCTGGGGTTAGGTTTATGCACTGTGGTTCACAAGCCAGATGAGTGATGATTAATGGGAAGATGCTGTTCCTGAACCTGGAGGTAATGATTTTTTGCCTCCTCGACCACCGACACTGATGGTAGCAGTGAGATGAGAGCATGGTGCGGGCCTTTGATGAGAGTAGCTACCTTTTTGAGGCAGAGTTTCCTGTAGGTCCCATCGATGGTGAGGAGATCAATACCCGTGATAGACTGGGCAATTCTGCAGCCTCCTTTATTCTCTGGTGTTTGAGTTCCCAAACCGTGACGGTTCTCTGTCAGTATGTGGAACAGTTTTGAACAATAATGCCTCAAACAAACTTGTGTCAAGATTTACATTACATTACATTCCTCTTCTTTCCTTATCTTTGTTTATTACGGGAGTCGGGGGTTATGGGGAGAAGGCAGGAGAATGGTGTTAGGAGCGAGAGATAAATCAGCCATGATTGAATGGCGGAGTAGACTTGATGGGCTGAATGGCCTAATTCTGGTCCTATCACATCAGCTTATCTGACATTTTTGTCTCCTTTTCACCTCCAGCCTTTGTCACTTACTCTACACGTCAGCCTATCACACTCCCCTCTCCTGTATCCACCTATCACATGCCTGCGTTTAGCCCGTGTTCCCACCTCTCCTTTCCGGTTTCCTTTACCCGTTTTACTGGAAGCGGGTCAGGCAGCATCTGTGGAGGGAGATTCAGATTGGGGCCCTGCTTCAGACTGATCCATCTGTGCACCCATTCCCTCCACAGACGCTGCCTGACATTGCCCGCTGAGTTCCTCCAGCACTGTGTGTCTCGAGCATTTGGTTTTTCCTTTCTTTCACGATTGGTTACTCTGGAAGGGCTGAAATTCTGGTTAGGCCTTTGAGCGTCTTCACCTAATAATAATAAGGATACTTTATTTGCGGGCGCCTTTCAAAGTCTCAAGGACACTTTACAGAAATTAACAAAAGAGAAAAAACATATAGTCGGAGTAAAATAAATAATAAGGACATCACCAATACACAAATTAAAGACGGAATTCGCTCCAAAGACAAAAAGTCAAAAAACACAATGTGAAGAGAGAGCAGCGGACGCTAAACCGCGCCAGCGTACACTCTCCCTTTCCGACAGCCATCTTGGACACAGACTAACATATTAACTTACACACAAAAAGAAAATCATCCCCCCACAATGGTTACCACTGTGGGGGAAGGCACAATGTCCAGTCCCCATCTCCAGTTCTCCCAAAGTCAGGCCTATTGAGGCCACTGCTATTGCCTCTACGGAGGCCCGATGTAACTGGCTGCTCTCGCCGGGTGCTGTTGCCCCGGCGTTGGGAGAGTCCTCTCAGCGACTGGGCCACCTGGAACGGCCGCTTCCTAGCTGGGGACCGTGGCTTCCGAAGCCGACAAGGCCGCACCGGGTTGGAGCTCCCAGGCTCCCGATGTTAGAGTCGGCGCCGCCCGCTCCGCTCCGCAGACCCGCAGCCCGGAGGTGTTGATCTCAGCGGTCACAGCTCACCGGAGCTCCAGCTCCCAGCGCGGCGACCCAGGCAAGGCATCGCCCGCTCCCCTCCGCGATAGCGCTCCAGCGCTGTGCCGCCACTGAGGCCGAGGTACTGGGCGGTCCCCGCCAGGAAACGGCGCTCCACGCCCGCTGGTAGGCCACGGGGACGGGTCGACGGGGCAGCCCGGAGAAAAAGCTGCCTCACCGACCAGGTAGGGACCTAGAAATATAGTTACCCCCTACCCCCCACATTTAAAAAGTCTATTTCTCCAACGGACGAAGCACAGGACTTAATAAAAGCTACAAAAAAAAAGTGAATTAAAGATGGCCCAAGGTGGCTCCTCCACCTAGACTTGTACATGTGTGTGTGTGTGTGTCTGCGTATGTGCGTGTGTGTGTGCGTATGCGTGTGTGCGTGTGTGTGTGTGTGTGTGTGTGTCTGTGTGTGTGCGTGTGTGTCTGCGTATGTGCGTGTGTGTGTGCGTATGCGTGTGTGCGTGTGTGCGTGCGTATGTGCGTGTGTGTGTGTGTGTGTGTGTGTGTGTGTGTGTGTGTGTGTGCGTGTGTGTGTGAGTGTGTGCGTGTGTGTGTGTGTGCGCGTGTGTGTGTGGGTGCGTGTGTGCGTGTGTGTGTGTCTGCGTATGTGCGTGTGTGCGTGTGTGTGCGTGTGTGTGTGTGTGTGTGTGTGTGTGTGTGTGTGTGTGTGTGTGTGTGTGTGTCTGCGTGTGTGCGTGTGTGTGTGTCTGCGTATGTGCGTGTGTGCGTGTGTGTGTGTCTGCGTGTGTGTGTGTGTGTGTGTGTCTGCGTATGTGCGTGTGTGTGTGTGTGTGCGTGTGTGCGTGTGTGTGTGCGTGCGTGTGTGTGCGTGTGTGTGTGTGCGTGTGTGTGTGTGTGTGCGTGTGTGTGTGTGTCTGCGTGTGTGCATGTGTGCGCGCGTGTGTGTCTGCGTATGTGAGTGTGTGTGCGTGCATGTGTGTGTCTGCGTATGTGTGTGCGTATGTGCGCGTGTGTGCGCGCGTGTGTGTGTGCGTGTGTCTGCGTATGTGCGTGTGTGTGTGCGTGCGTGTGTGTGTGTCTGCGTATGTGCGTGTGTGCGTGTGTGTGTGCGTGTGTGTGTGTGCGTGTGCGTGTGCGCGTGTGTGTGTACGTATGTGCGTGTGTACATGAAGGAACTGCAGATGCTGATTTAAACCAAAGATAGACACCAAATGCTGGAGTAACTCAGTGGGTCAGGCAACATCTCTGGAGAGAAGGAATGCATATCTGAAGAAGGGTCTTGACCTGAAACGTAGCCCATTCCTTCCCTCAAGAGATGCTGCCAATCCCGCTGAGTTCCTCCAGCAATTTGTGTGAGTGTGTGTGTGTATTTTGTGTGTGTGTATGGTTTAATTTAGTTTAGAGATACAACGCGAAAACAGGCCTTTCACCCAACCAGTGTGCGGGCACCGACCAGTGATCCCCGCACACTAACACTGACACACACACTAGAGACAAATTACAATTTTTACCAAAGCAAATTAACCTACAAATCTGTACGTCTTTGGAGTGTGGGAGGAAACCGGAGCACCCGGGAAAACCCACGCAGTCACAGGGAGAACGTACAAACTCCTTACAGACAGCACCCGTAGTTGGGATCGAACCCAGGCCTCTGCCACTACAACTCTACCGCTGCTCATTATGTGAAGCCAAATTGGAATGTTGTGCGCTTTAAAAACTTCCGCTTACCGTTATATTTCTGCACAAAAGTGGTGAAATTAGAAGCATGCTCATTTAACAAGAGGAATGGCCACCCTTGGCTACAGGTCGCTTCTGATGTAATCAGCTGTCTCCTGTGTACACAAAATGAGCCACTTAATGGAAGACCAATTTCTTGACTGCACGTAATAATAAAGTTGAACTTCTGCTCTCCTCCAGGTTGCTAGGATACTGAATGTCTCTGATGAAATCAAGCAGCAAATGCAAGTGAGCTCGGGTCTGGAGCTGATTACTCTTCCTCAAGGGCATCAACTCCGCTTGGATTTAATTGAAAGGTAAACAGTAACATTCCACTGTTTGTACAGTAAATTGCAACTTCAGAAGATCACGGCTCTGGAGATTGCAGTGTGGAGGAAAGGCACGGGGAGGATTGGCCCTCCCCCCGAACGCGAATGAAAGGGCGTTGCTTTCTGTGACCACCTTCACTGTACATGTTGCTTGTCTGGGTCAGATCTTTGCCCAGAACTCTGTGCCAGCATTAACCAGTCCTTTCCAAGGAGGCATTGGTGAGATGGGGTGGCGGTTTGAACACATGGCCATGGTAAAGGGCTGCAAAAGAGGAGTCCAGATCACCATCCATTGCATCTTTTACTTCAGTCTGCAGCTGGGAAATAAGAGAACATCGCGCTCAATACTGATGCCTGACCACAGGAAGAGCTCATTATATTACATAGGGCAAATCAAGGAGTAGCAGGTCTGAGTCCACGGTGGTGCAGCGGTAGAGTTACTGCCTTACAACACCAGAGACCCAGGTTCGATTCTGACTTCAGGTGCTCGTCTGTTTGGAGTTTGTACGTTCTCCCAAACTCCAAAGACGTACAGGTTTGCGGGTCGGCATCATTGTAAATTGTTCCTAGTGTGTGTAGGACAGCGTTTAGTGTTCGGGGATCACTGTTCGGTGCAGACTCGGTGGGCCGAAGGTCCTCTTTCCGCGCTGTATCTCTAAACTAAACAAAATCAGTATATTATTTGCTGTAAAACTGTAGCATGTGGCCTTACCCTCTGTATCAGCCCCTCCACCAATGGGAGTAAAATAGTGACTGCGATTTGCTGCAATTTCCTGATTGTGTGATATTGATGGTCGGGGATGGGCTTTAGCATAACCAGCGAAGGGGACAAAGTTAGTCGGGATAATGCACTTGCATTGTTTTTGGATCTTGCCAAGTGTTGCTAGCTTTGTGGGGTATTTGAGAAATTATTGGAGGCATTTCGGATGAAACCTTCTCTTTAATCTTTTCCTGGAAGAAGTCAACTTCTTGGTTGGACTGGAGATGGGAGGTGGAGGGTGAAGTTAAGTTACGATAAAGGGCCTGTCCCACTTGGCGATTTATTCGGCGACTGCCGGCATCATTGTCTGACGTATCAGGTCACGAAAAAGTCGCGGCGTGACGTGGCGTGATGATGTATTGACGTGCGGTGTTTTCCCAAATGTCGCAACTTTTTTTTTGTCGCCGGTGGATTTTGAAATGTTCAAAATCTTTCGACGAGCCCTTAAAGCAATGGTCATGTTACTGTTAATGTTAAGGTCATGTTAAGGATTAATTACCTTTTCCAGAAAGTAGCGGTGATCCAGAAGTACCTTCACCAGATTGATACAGGATTTTGGAATGTTTAGGGACAGTTAACAAAGTGATCAAAGGGGGTAGATGGAGCAAACCATTCTGTTGCAGCGGGGAATCCCTGAATAAATAATATTATCTTCAAATTCAATTCAGGAACAAAATCAGGAAGTAGAAAATAGTGTAAAACCAAATGGCCTTTTCAAAAAGCTATTTGAAGTATATGTGGTGGATGTTTACGTTAGCTTTTATGTAGTTGTGGGTTTTGTTGCTTTTTTTAGTATGGCTGTATAATAATTGGCATATCACTGTACCATAATTGGTAATGCAACAATAAAAGACCTTTGAAACCTTTGAAATCAAAACCTGGGTCAGGCAGCATTATTGGAGAAAGGGAATAGCTGACGTTTCAGATCGAGACAGTTTAGTTTGGTTTAGTGACACAGCGTTAAAACAGGGCCTTCAGCCCACCCAGTCCTCACCGACCAGCGATTCTTGCACATTAACACTATCCTACACACACTAGGGACAATTTTACATTTACACCAAGCCAATTAACCTGTATGTCTTTGGGGTGTGGAAGGAAACCGAAGATCTCGGAGAAAACCTACGCAGGTCACGGGGAGAACGTACAAACTCCGTACAGACAGCACCCGTAGTCACCCGGGTCTCTGGCGCTGTAAGGCAGCAACTCTACCGCTGCGCCACCGTGCCGTTTAGGTCTCTGATATTGCCGAATAGTGGGACCTGACTGATGGCCGACTGCCCTTGTCTATATCCCGCTGTTCTCAGATGGTCAGAAGCTTGGCATGTTAAGTTCTGCATCCTAATTTGAGGAACGACATTCTTGCTATTGAGGGAGTGCAGCGTAGGTTTACAAGGTTAATTCCCGGGATGGCGGGACTGTCATACACTGAGAGAATGGAGCAGCTGGACATGTACACTCTGGAGTTTAGAAGGATGAGAGGGTATCTCATTGAAACATATAAGATTGTTAAGGGCTTGGACCTGCTAGAGGCGGGAAACATGTTCCCGATGTTGGGGGGGGAGGTCCAGAACCAGGGGCCACAGTTTAAGAATAAGGAGTAAGCCATTTAGAACGGAGACGAGGAAACACTTTTTCTCACAGTGAGTGGTGAGCCTGTGGAATTATCTGCCTCAGAGGATGGTGGAGGCCGGTTCTCTGGATGCTTTCAAGAGAGAGCTAGATAGGGCTCTTAAAAATAGCGGAGAAAAAGCTTCTTTACTCTGGAGTTTTAATTCTTTGGCATTTTCGACCCCAGCAATCAGTAGTGTTGGCGGTAGTCAATACATTTTTTGAATGAGGGGATTGGGTGATACTGTGGACAGATGCAAGGTAAAGCTCAGCTGTAATTTCACTGAGAGGCAGAGTAGTCTTGAGATGTACGTGGCCTATTATGCTCCAAATTTATTTATTTTGTATTCTTAACAGTGAAGCAGTAGAGTAGAGGCAGCAGACCCAAATAACTCAACCTCTTGCATTTTCTCAGGTACAATACTCTGACCATCGGGATTGCAGTGGATATCCTGGGTTGCACAGGAAGCGTTGAAGAGAGAGCTGCGGTGTTGGCCAAGATTATCCAACTGGCACTGGAGCTGAAATATTCCATGGGGGACCTGTATGCCTTCTCCGCTATAATGAAAACCTTAGACATGCCACAGGTACTTTCTTCCCTATTGCTTTGGCCATCAAGCTGCTCAGTTTTAATCTGAGCAACAATCCTGGATTTTTGTACTGGGTATATTTGGCTTTTTGTAAATTAGTGAACCAAGATGATATTTTTAAACTCCCTATGCAAACTTTAAATTTAAACAGATCAGAACATGTATGACATGGATGGGCCAAAGCTTCCCATCAGCAGACACAAAGCAGTAAAAGCAGGATTTGGAATTACAGTAGTCCATAGGATTTGGGCCCCATATCTGATGAAAGATGTGTTGGCTCTGGAGAGGGTACAGAGGAGGTTAACAAGAATGATTCCAGGAATGAGTGGGTTAGCATATGATGAGCGGTTGACAGCACTGGGCCTCGACTCGCTGGAGTTTAGAAGGTTGAGGGGGAACCTCATTGAGACTTACAGAATAATGAAAAACACAGATAGAGTGGATGTGGAAAGGATGGTTCCAACGGTGGGAGAGTCTAGGACCAGAGGTCACGGCCTCAGAATTAAAGGGCGCTCTTTCAGAAAGTTGGTGAAGGGGAACTTCTTTAGTCAGAGGGTAGTTAATCTGTGGAACTCATTGCCACAGAGGGCTGTGGAGGCCAAGTCAGTGGATATTTTTTAAGGCAGAAATAGAAAAATTCTTGATTAGAACGAGTATCAAGGATTATGTGGAGAAGGCAGGAAAATGGGATTAGGAGGCAGAGAGTAGCCACGATTGAATGGTGGAGTGGACTCGATGGGCCGACTGGCCTAATTCTATTCCTCTAACGTGTAAACTTGTGATCCAAGGTAACAGCCACGATGCATGAAAATGGGGGTAGCCTCAGTAGGTGGAATAATAGGAATATATTTCCTGCTGTTGAATAAATGCTGCTGTCAGTATGTTGGGATGTGTTAACTGGAAATTCAGTTCTAATATCTCCGTGCTCGTGTCTGCGCAGATTACACGATTAGAACAAACCTGGATTGCACTCCGTCACAAGCACACCAAGATTGCCATTGTCTACGAGAAGACTCTTAAACCATGTATCAAAGCCTTAAATGAGGGAAGAGGTAAGACTGCCTATAACTTGTGAATAGCACTGCTGCATTCAGATGAAAGGGAATGCACAGCTTGTGATTTTCAGATTTGTTTTAATGAGTTTATTTAAGTGAGAGATAGGTAACCCAAACAGTATTTCTTGGTAAGCCTCATCTATGAGACTCACTGAAAGAATGGATCACTAATCACAGGTTTAATCGCTGGCTTGGATCAATCTAAATGATAACGGGCACATCATTGTAGAAACAAGGAACTGCAGGTGCTGATGTACAGTAAAAAAAAGACACACATGGCTGGCGTAACCCAGCAGATCAGGCAGCATCCCTGGAGAACACGGATAGGTGACGTTTCGGGTTGGGGCGCTGCTTCAGTCTGAATTTGGGATCCTGTCCTGCATTTCTGCAGGGTGGTGAATCTGTGGAATTCATTACAGCAGACAGCTGTGGAGTTCGTCAATTGATATTTTTAAAGAGGAGATTGACTGATTTTTGATTAGGAAGGGTTTCGGTGGTTATGGGGCGAAGGCAGGAGAATAGGGCTGAAAGGGAAAGTTAGATCAGCCATGATTGAATGGCGGAATAGACTTGATGGGCCGATTGGCCTAATTCTGCTCCTGGGACTTATGGACTTATCATAAAGGGAGCAGATGTCCCAGTTAGCTCTGAATGAAAATATGAAAGGTTAAAATCTAGCAGAAAGTATTCTTTGCTCTGTTATTAATGGTCATGTCGATGTTATTCTTTCCTGTGACACCTCAGAGGACGTTGCGCTCAGTAAGACCACGATTCCACACCTCATGCCCCTCATCACTCTCATGGAACGCCAGTTTGTCACCTTTGAAACCACGGAGTTGTGGGAAACCATCGATCAGGGCTGTGAAATAATGCACAAGCATCTGGACGATGCACGATCCATCGCACACAATGCTGCCGTGTACAAAGTGAACACTAAACGGATTCTTGAAGGTGAGGACGCACCCAAACGCACAACTAGAGAGTAGCCGTGAGCTGCTATCTGCCTCATTGGAGACCCTCGGACTATCTCTAATTGGGCTTTACTTTGCACTAAACGTTATTCCCTTCATCATGTATCTGTATGCTGTGCATGGCTCCATTGTTATCATGTACTGTCTTTCCACTGACTGGTTAGCACACAACAAATGCTTTTCACTGCACCTCGGTACACGTGACAATAAACCAAACTAATCTTATAGAAACATATAAAATTATAAAAGGACTGGACAAGCTAGATGCAGGAAAAATGTTCCCAATGTTGGGCGAGTCCAGAACCAGGGGCCACAGTCTTAGAATAAAGGGGAGGCCATGTAAGACTGAGGTGAGAAAAAACGTTTTCACCCAATAGAGTTGTGAATTTGTGGAATTCCCTGCCACAGAGGGCAACGGAGGCCAAATCACTGGATGGATTTAAGAGAGAGTTAGATAGAGCTCTAGGGGCTAGTGGAGTCAAGGGATATGGGGAGAAGGCAGGCACGGGTTATTGATTGGGAACGATCAGCCATGATCACAATGAATGGCGGTGCAGGCTCGAAGGGTCGAATGGCCTCCTCCTGCACCTATTTTCTATGTTTCTATGTTTCTAAGATAAGCATAACATAGAAACATAGAAAATAGGTGCAGGAGTAGGCCATTCGGCCCTTCGAGCCTGCACCGCCATTCAATATGATCATGGCTGATCATCCAACTCAGTATCCTGTACCTGCCTTCTCTCCATACCCCCTGATCCCTTTAGCCACAAGGGCCACATCTAACTCCCTCTTAAATATAGCCAATGAACTGGCCTCAACTACCTTCTGTGGCAGAGAGTTCCAGAGATTCACCACTCTCTGTGTGAAAAAAGTTCTTCTCATCTCGGTCCCGAAGGATTTCCCCTCTATCCTCAAACTGTGACCCCTTGTTCTGGACTTCCCCAACATCGGGAACAATCTTCCTGCATCTAGCCTGTCCAACCCCTTAAGAATTTTGTAAGTTTCTATAAGATCCCCCCTCAATCTCCTAAATTGTAGCGTGTACAAGCTGAGTCTATCCAGTCTTTCTTCATATGAAAGTCCTGACATCCCAGGAATCAGTCTGGTGAACCTTCTCTGTACTCCCTCTTTGGCCAGAATGTCTTTCCTCAGATTTTGGAGACCAAAACTGTACGCAATGCTCCAGGTGTGGTCTCACCAAGACCCAATAGGTAACGCAATGCACTCGGTCAGTTTAAGCCCAATCTCGGAACTCATCGGATTGATGCTGGTGAACATGGAGTACCGAACCTCATAAGAACATTAGTCTGGATTCCGTGTGATCCTCCTTCTTCGTTATTTTTCAAACATTAAATCTTGTTGTTTAGAAACTTTAATGGTACGTCTTGTTATCAATCATGTTCTAGATGCTCCAGTGCCTTTGCTCCTTCATTATCAGCTCAGTTTGTGTAAATGTTGCCTGATGCCATTGAGCAACTTGCATAAAGGCCATAACAATCAGAGGGAAAATCATTGTGCATCTTCGAAACACTTTTAGATTCTCCTCCCACATCACCTATCCAAATAACTGCAGCATTGGATGGCACGGTGCATGAGTGGCAGGTTGGCTTAGTGGTAGATCGATTGTCTTCCAGCTCCAGAGACCCGGGTTCGATCCTGACTACGGGCGCTATCTGTATGGAGTTTCTATCTTCTTCCCTTGACCTGCGTGGATTTTCTCCGAGATCTTCGATTTCCCCCCACATCCCAAAGTCGTACACGTTTGTAGGCTAATTGGCTTGGTATAAATATAAATTGTCCCTAGTGTGTGTAGGACCGTGTTAGTGAGCGGGGATCGCTGGTCGGTGCGCCGAAGGACCAGTTTCCACACTGCATCTCTAAACTAAACTAAACTAAACATTTCTGCTTCCGTTGTTCTATTTTGGCAATCTTTTTTTATTCTGTACTATTTGGTGCATTTATTAACTCTTTCTCCGTTTCCTTCTCTTAGACTTTGAGCCGGATGAAGAAATGCTGGAAACATTTCAGACAGAGTTTGCGATGAGGTTGTTGTGGGGAAGCAAAGGTGCACAAGTTAACCAAACCGAGAGATACGAAAAGTTCACGATGATTTTGACGGCGTTATCACGAAAACTTGAACCACCCTCATGGCTTCTGGACCACTAGCTAATTGTGGAAGCACAACACAACGAGGACTGCCTGTTGTTAAAGCACACTTCGTACAATGCTCGACAATATCCAAGACACGATCTTCACTAATACATATTAGTGTTTTAGCCACTTGCTGTCTTGTACTGTATCTCAGCGGCTTCTGCTTGCACACTTTTAACATTCCAAGTGATTTTTTTGTTTGTAACTATCTCTGGTGTATAGAAACACACTGGGTTGTTTCTAACCTTGTTAGAAATACAGAATTACTTTGTGTATCGGGGTGCCATGTAATGCCTCTGTCCCACTTAGGAAACCTGAACGGAAACCTCTGGAGACTTTCCGTGCAGTTCCCGGAGGTTGCAGGTGGTTGCTGGAGGTTGCAGGTAGTGGAAGCAGGTAGGGAGACTGACAAAAACCTCCGGGAACTGCACGGAAACCTTGGGTGGGGCGCAAAGTCTCCAGAGGTTTCCGTTCAGGTTTCCTAAGTGGGACAGGGCCATTACTTTGGTATTAAGCACCGTTGTGGGTGGCTTTGGAGCAGTCCTTGTACAGGCCATAGTTCTGGCCACTGAAAGCCACTGGCTGACTGCTAATGCAGCTCTCGATGTTGGTCATTGTAAATATCAAATGTGCAGGTAATATCTTGTCTGAAGGCTTCAGCTATTTAATATATTGTGACTGTAAAATTAATTGTAAATAGAATTCTGTAAAAATCAATTAGTGCTATTTTATGTAGTACGGCAAATGACTCTGCAGGATATGTGCGCGCGTGTGTGTGATTCAATAAAATAGCACCATTTCTTAACAAGGTCTAGATGTTCTTCCTCGATGCCACACAGGGATTATCAACCAAGTGATTCAGCATTAGTGGGAGCTAATTGAAACTAAGTCATTTGAGTTTCTGTTTTTTTTAAATTGTTTTGTTAAAAGTGCCAAGACAGGGTGTGGAACTTTGCAATCACCTTCCCTTCTAAAGCGCAAAAACTGGAGAACAACATTGCACAATTGCTACCTACAGCGAGGACAGTCTAGGCTTTCAATTTTGAGTTTATCCTTGCTAGCAGATTAAACTCTTTGCTATCTACATGTCTGTTGAATTTTGTGTATCAAAACTGATACCCAAACATGCATCAACATAACACACCAAATGTGGTTTACTTTAGAGTCACGTGTACTGAGGTACAGTGAAAAGCTTTATTTTGTTACATGCTATACAGTCAGTGGAAAGACGATATACTATTGCAATTGAGCCACCTACAGTGTACAGATACAAGATAATGGGCAGAACGTTTAGGCCAGCATGGTGGCGTAGCAGTAGAGCTAATGCCTTGCAGTGCCGGAGACCCGGGTTCGATCCTGACTATGGGTGCTGTCTGGCTGGAGTTTGTACGTTCTCCCCGTGACCTGCGTAGGTTTTCTCTATCTTTGGTTTCCTCTCACTCACCAAAGATGTACAGGTTTGTAGGTTAATTAGCTTAGTATGAATGTAAAATCATCCCTCAGGTATGTGGGATAGTGTGAATGTGTGGGGATCGCTGGTCAGTGCGGACTCACTCGGTGGGCCGAAGGTCCTGTTTCCGCACTGTATCCCAAAACTAAACTAAACTTTAGCATAGGCAAAGTAAGAAATACAATGCCACAAAGCTTTTCACTGTACCTTGCTACACGTGACAATAAACTAAATTAAACTAAACTAAGACTGGATAGACTCGGCTTGTACTCGCTAGAATTTAGAAGATTGAGGGGGGATCTTATAGAAACTTACAAAATTCTTAAGGGGTTGGACTGGCTAGATGCAAGAAGATTGTTCCCGATGTTGGGGAAGTCCAGAACAAGGAGTCACAGTTTAAGGATAAGGGGAAATCTTTTAGGACCAAGATGAGAAAAACATTTTTCACGCACCTCTGGAATCTCGGGGAACTCTCTGCCACAGAAGGTAGTTGAGGCCAGTTCATTGGCTATATTTAAGAGGGAGTTAGATGTGGCCCTTGTGGCTAAAGGGATCAGGTCGTATGGAGAGAAGGCAGGTACGGGATACTGAGTTGGATGAACAGCCATGATCATATTGAATGGCAGTGCAGGCTCGAAGGGCCGAATGGCCTACTCCTGCACCTATTTACTATGTTTCTATGTAAATGCTGCTGTAGGAGCAGAGGCTTAAAAGAGTGAAGTGATTGTAATGAAAGTGATAGCAGATCCTCTTCCGGGGACCAGCACACAGAGAGTAGCTTGTTTTGGGCACCATTAGACATGCAAGTCTCATTCAGGTACCGTCTGTGTTACTATGACCAAGAGGAAGCAATAGTGACTGCTGTATAAACACATCCACAAGCCTTGACTGTAGTTGGCATCAGCCACCATCTCAAGTAAAACACACAAAGGATTTTCCAACAAACACACCTTGGCTGGAAATCACATTCTACAAAACTGGGAGCCATTCCAATTCCAAACCACTGGTTCAATGTTTCCCGGCAAGCAGTGCCGCAAGTTCTCCAGGGCAAATGGACCCACCTACTTTCAGCGAGACAGAATTATGATTTTGATATGTGGACAGTGGCAGAAACTGCTGACTCATCACTGAGAATTTTAGTTTGCTGATAATTGCACTGCTTCCATATGAAACAGTTATCAAGATAAACACCAGAGGGTGTCACGTGTATGAAGCAACCGGTTCGAGGAAATGGGAGAGGTGGGTACAATAAGCGAGTTCGGTATTCTGACTGTGCATGCCCAGGTCACAGGTCACCCGCCATAAACATTCTCGGCAACTGTGGTGTTGCGTTATGTGCAGGCTTGCGTTTCGTCCGTAGTCTGGGCCGGGCGCTGGGCCGTCCCCGTCCCCTCCCGGGTGTCCCGTCCCTGTCCAGAGGTGTCCGGAGTGGTCCTGGCAACCCCGGATTTGCAGCCGGCGCGGGGATAGGCGCTGGCTTCAGCTTGGCTCTGCCTGTCCTGCCGGGTTGACCAGCAACACTGGACTGTCCCACTGGGTTGGCCGGCAGTCCGGGTTGGTTCGGAGCGGTAGCGGCCCTGGACTGGCAGATGGGGGGGGGGGGGGGGGGGGGGGCGCTGGCTCCGGCTTGGCTCTGCTCTGGGGGGGGAACGGGGATGGGGATTGATGGCTGTTCAGCAGCGCTTGCGGCGCCGGGGACCCGGGTTCGATCCTGGCTGCGGATGAGGCGCGGGTCTGTGTGCGCACAGCTGCCGAGAATGTCTCTCCACCAGTCCAGTTTCCCGTCTCCCACTCGCATCTGCCCCCCCCCCCCCCACTCTCGCAGTTACACCCCACTCTCCCGCTACCTGGCACCCCCGTTCCTCAGATTAAATATATTATTACACATAAATCATGAATAAAGATAAGAATTTATACACAGTTTATACAGCCAGTACTTAGTTCGCTTTTTTATAGCGAGTGACCTTTGACAGATCCCATGATTCCTTGCGTTTTTCGGAATACTGAACTCACTTATTACAACATTGAAAAGACACGCGGGAATACATGTGGATAGGAAAGGTTTGGTGGGATATGGGCCAGGTGCAACCAGATGGGACCAGCTTGGTTCGGCAGCTTGGTCAACACGAACGAGTAGGGCTGATGGGTGATTAACGTGCTGTATGACTCTGTAACCCGAGTATTCAAAGGATAGATTTATTTACCCGATCTGATTAGTGCTGAGCTAACTTATGTCAAATTTCTAAGCAGTATATTCTAAAAGAATTTGGGTTAAAGCTTTGGGACAGGCTGAAGTTTTTGAATAGCAAGAGTGTCAATGGTTATGGGGAGATGGCAGAAGAATGGGGTTGAGAGGAACAAATAGATCAGCCATGATTGAACGGTGGAGCAGACTTGAAGGGACGAATGGCCAAATTCTGCTCCTAGAACAAGTTGTGAAGTTGCCAGATAACTACCATAAATAAGAACAAAATGTTAACTTTTCATGGTGTATTGCAATGAAAAGAGTCTTTGCTTGACTTGTAAACGATGGATAGAAACATAGAAACATAGAAATTAGGTGCAGGAGTAGGCCATTCGGCCCTTCGAACCTGCACCACCATTCAATATGATCATGGCTGATCATCCAACTCAGTATCCCGTACCTGCCTTCTCTCCATACCCCCTGATCCCTTTAGCCACAAGGGCCACATCTAACTCCCTCTTAAATATAGCCAATGAACTGGCCTCAACTACCCTCTGTGGCAGAGAGTTCCAGAGATTCACCACTCTCTGTGTGAAAAAAGTTCTTCTCATCTCGGTTTTAAAGGATTTCCCCCTTATCCCACTGGGAATACATGTGGGATAGGAAAGCTGTGACCCCTTGTCCTGGACTTCCCTAACATCGGGAACAATCTTCCTGCATCTAGCCTGTCCAACCCCTTAAGAATTTTGTAAGTTTCTATAAGATCCCCTCTCAATCTCCTAAATTCTAGAGAGTATAAACCAAGTCTATCCAGTCTTTCTTCATAAGACAGTCCTGACATCCCAGGAATCAGTCTGGTGAACCGTCTCTGTACTCCCTCTATGGCAATAATGTCCTTCCTCAGATTTGGAGACCAAAACTGTACGCAATACTCCAGGTGTGGTCTCACCAAGACCCTGTACAACTGCAGTAGAACCTCTCTGCTCCTATACTCAAATCCTTTTGCAATGAAAGCTAACATACCATTCGCTTTCTTTACTGCCTGCTGCACCTGCATGCCTACCTTCAATGACTGGTGTACCATGACACCCAGGTCTCGCTGCATCTCCCCCTTTCCCAATCGGCCACCATTTAGATAATAGTCTGCTTTCCGTTTTTCCCACCAAAAATGGATAACCTCACATTTATCCACATTATACTGCATCTGCCAAACATTTGCCCACTCACCCAGCCTATCCAAGTCACCTTGCAGTCTCCTAGCATCCTCCTCACAGCTAACACTGCCCCCCAGCTTAGTGTCATCTGCAAACTTGGAGATATTGCCTTCAATTCCCTCATCCAGATCATTAATGAGCTCCCCTTCCCTATCCTCATTGCAATATACAGTCCTAGAGTCATAGAGTGATACAGTGTGGAAGCAGGTCCTTCGGCCCAACGCCCACACCATCCAACATGTCCCACTTACTCTAGTCCCACCTACCTGCGCTTGGTCCATATCCCTCCAAACCTGTCTAACTGTTTCTTAAACGTTGGGATAGTCACAGCCTCAACGACGTCATCTGGCAACTTGTTCCACACACCCACCACCACCCTTTGTGTGAAAACATTACCCCTCAGATTCCTATTAAATCTTGTTTAAGAAGGAACTGCAGATGCTGGAAAATCGAAGGTAGACAAAAGTGCTGGAGAAACTCGGCGGGTGCAGCAGCATCTATGGAGCGAAGGAAATAGGCAACGTTTCGGGCCGAAACGTTGCCTATTTCCTTCGCTCCATAGATGCTGCTGCACCCGCTGAGTTTCTCCAGCAATTTTGTCTACCTATTAAATCTTGTCCCCTTCACCTTGAACCCATGTCCTCTGGCCCTCAGTTACCCTACTCTGGGCAAGATTCTGACAATAGAATCTCAGCTGGTTTCTCCCCCAACCTAGCATCGAAGTAGAATTAACCTGGGGACTGACTGATTGGCTCTGGT
Organism: Leucoraja erinaceus; assembly: GCF_028641065.1. Classification (NCBI taxonomy): domain Eukaryota; kingdom Metazoa; phylum Chordata; class Chondrichthyes; order Rajiformes; family Rajidae; genus Leucoraja; species Leucoraja erinaceus. The sequence goes on along the minus strand of NC_073386.1, from coordinate 9,409,342 downwards.
TTACTACCTCTGTACAGATTCGGAGCAAGTGAATAGCACAGTTTGCTGTTGTTTGTAACCTGCTCCAAAATTTATTTAACAGAATAACAGCAAATAACACTGCTAGCTGCTGCAAAAAATAGAAGCCAATGTGAAGAGCAAATACATTTGCCTAACAAGCTGCTCATTGAAGGGAATAACAGGAAGAACCTGACCCGATTCCTAAACCACAACAGTGTTTACAATTCAAAAAGGTACTTAATCAGCTGCAGAATTTATTGGGACATCAAAGGTCAAGACAAAGTCTTTGCAAAGAACCATATAACCATATAACAATTACAGCACGGAAACAGGCCATCTCGACCCTTCTAGTCCGTGCCGAACACATAATCTCCCCTAGTCCCATATACCTGCGCTCAGACCATAACCCTCCATTCCCTTCCCATCCATATAACTATCCAATTTATTTTTAAATGATAAAAACGAACCTGCCTCCACCACCTTCACTGGAAGCTCATTCCACACAGCTACCACTCTCTGAGTAAAGAAGTTCCCCCTCATGTTACCCCCTAAACTTCAGAACAGCAAAAAAAACGAACCACATTTTCCAAACCAGCAGCAAACCCAGACCTTTCACTGCAATCAGTGCATCAATTCAATGCATGTTTTTTTGGTCTTTTTCTACAAATTATACAAGTCCACCACAGATTTTTCAGCAACTGATAGTCCGGCACCTCCTTTAATCCGGACAAAATTACAAGAGCATTGCATGTAGTGCCCACTTGTTTGGGGCGTATGCCTCCATCCTGAAAGAGTTAAAAGTTTACTTCTTAATTAATTGTTGATTCTTTATTTAGGATTCTAGCAGTTCATGGCAAAGATTATAGAGCAGAGCAAGATGCGCCACTCTGCGAAAAAAGCGTAGTATGCCATGGGTATGACATGACGCCATTTTATTGAGCTGCAGTTTACAATAATATTAACTAAATATGTGAAGTGGTGGATGCTATATAACACACTGTTCCCCACAACACTGATTACACCAAAGATACTAGAGGAGCATTGGCCGCTGCCTCCCTCGGGAGCGCCGACCGCGCGGGCAGACGCTTGAGGCTCTCCCGCCGGCCGCCATCATCTGGTAGCCTCTAGTATCTTTGCGGGAGAGGAATGGAGAGCAGGGGAGAGACAAGACTTTGCCTTCCATCACAGTGAGGAAAAGACTCACTGTGATGGATGTTTGTGTAAATTGTGTTGGCGTGTGTCTTGGTTCTCCTCTTGTATTGCTGCAGAAACCAAATTTCGTTTGAACCTCGTGAGGTCCAAATGATAAATAAAAGGTATTATTATTATTATTATTTCCCTACGACCTGATATAAGAGCAGATTGTATAACTGTGGAGTCCGTCCCCGCTATCAAAGATGTCATGTTTGGCATAAACAAATGGCGGCCGTGATGTTCCATTACGTACTACACGTCAGCCCATTGGATTTCGGAGGAGTGGTTTATCTTGCTCTGCTCTATAATCTTTGGTTCATGGTGCTTTAGAGACACGGGAGAGGTGTAATCAGATGGGCCAGAGGTGTATTGTTGATTTATTATCACGTGACCATTGTTGATCCAGCAAAATGGATAATGCGGCAAGGCTCTGGAAGCAAGCGTGCCGGAAAATCGATGGTGTACCTATACCAAAAAACATCAGGATACAATCTAGCTTTCAATGAAACACCGTCTGAATATCCACTGACGTGGCCTCCACAGCCTTCTGTGGCAAAGAATTCCACAGATTCACCACCCTTTGACTAAAGAAAAGAACGTCCTTTAATTCTGAGGCTATGACCTCTAGTCTTAGACTCTCCCACTAGTGGAAACATCCTTTCTACATCTACTCTATCCATGCCTTTCACTATTCAACATTAACATTTTACCAATATCTCAAGATTCTATGCTGCCAGTCCATCTATTATGGTGTAGACTCAATATGCTGGGGTAACTCAGCGGGTCAGGCAGCATCTGTGGAGAAAAGGAATAGGTGACGTTTCGAGTCGGAACCCTTCTTCAGACTGAAACATGGCCAGAACAAAACAGATGACCTCAGGAAGGGTGGAGTCTATAATGGCCCATTGTTGGCTGGGGAAGATGTGCTAACAGGGATATAACAATGCGAACAGTGGAACTAGTATGATGACTAGGGTGGGAGAAACTGCAGGAGTTAATTAAAATTAGAGAAATTAACTGGGTTGTAAGCTGCCCCTGTGAACTATGTGGTGCCCCACACTAATAGGGGTTTCACTTTCCTTGTCCGCTTCTCCGAAAGCATCTTAATAGTTTGGATAGAGTGTATGTGGAGAAGATGCTTCCATTTGTGGGAGTACCCAGGGCCATTGATCAGAGCCTCAGAATTAAAGGGCGTTCTTCTGGGAGAAATGTATTTAGTCAGAGGGTGGTGAATCTGTGGAATTCTTTGCCACAGAAGGTTGTGGAGGCCGAGTCAATGGGTATTTTTAACGCAAAGGTAGATAGATTCTTGATTAGTACGGGTGTCAGGGAGAAGGCTGGAGAATGGGGTTAGGAGGGAGAGATAGATCAGCCATGATTAAATGGCCGAGTAGACTTGATTGGCCGAATGACCTAATTCTGTTCCAACATTTAGTATCCTCTTCTCCATACATCTTCCCACTGAATTTAGCAGATTTAGAAATGTTATATATGGTACATTCAACCAAATTATAGATTGGGGGCAAGCATTCATTTTGTAATGCCACACAGAATTTGTGCTGAATATGATGCCAAGCTAAACTGATCTCATATGCCTGCACATCACCCACATCCCTCTATTCCTTGCACTTCCATGTGCCCATCTAAAAGCCTCTTAAACACCACAACCATGTCTGCCTCCATCACCTCCCCTGGCAATGCGTTCCAAGCTCCCACCTCCCTCTCTTTGTAAAAAAACAACTTGCCCCACTCTAGACACAGCCTGCCTAACTGAGAAGGACCCATTTATTTTCACTCAGTTTTCCATTTGTTGAGAGACTCTTAATACAGGCAAGTACATAATCACCAGTTCCATGTGCTCTAATCAATGTTCACCAACCTCATTTACAGAACTTAGTCGTGAATCATGAGCAAGTATGATCACACATTATACAGTTCTGGATTGACAGTACAGAAATATAATCCTCTGCAATTAGAGAACAAGAATGCTAAGCATGTTTAGTAAGCATTAAGCATGTGCTTGGTTCGACACGTGCCAGGCTGAGTGGGCGGCAATGCAATCACTCCAATACTTATTTAGAATGGAAAATGCAAATAGTGACGTTAGTTTCAGCTCCTTTTGACAATCAGCTGTGTGTAATGTAGACGGGGTGGGCACTGTTGCAAATGGACACAAAGTGCTGGAGTAACTGGGCAGGTCAGGCAGCATCTCTGGTGTACACGGTACATTTTGTCTGCCAACTCACCTCTGAAGCTTAAATTGGAACAAGCCTATTGCTAACAGGAATCCATCCAATTGCGCCTTCTGAAGTCGGCTGGAACCAAGGCAAACTGCTGCCATGGTAGTGGCCAGTTAAGTCCTCTCTCTTGCTTAGTTGATCCTTTAAATAGAGGATGACTTGGTTCCACTGCAGCCCTGCAGGTTCCAAGGTGGCTGATGAGGCCAACGTGGAATTTGCAGATTCTACCACAGCTGGGCCACGATTTAACTGCTCGGGTTGGCAGGTGGGCAAGTTTGTGAAGCAGTGCACTGCATCCATCGTTCATGATTAGGATCCCATCATCCTTAATATTCCTAGGTCATCCATAAAATTCCTTCTTCACTTTCAGCAGTTTCACAGGCCAATGGGGGATGTGGCATATTTATTTAGGAGACTTCGAGAACTTCCTTGTCCGTAGGTAGCTTTCTCCAGTGACAGAGCTGAGAAATGAGTGCCCCTTTCAGGAGTAAGAAACCTGGTCGGTGAAGCCAAATAGACCTCAATAAGTCAGTTAGATTAGATTGAAGAGGAGCCCCGATGCAAAACGTCACCTATCCTTTTCCTTCAGAAATGCCTCCTGACCTGCTGAATTACTCCAGTATCTTTAGCATAGATTGAGAGTTGGCCCGGGGGCATTTCTGATCTGCAGTTTATCCTTGACCAGCAGTCCACCAGGGGGAGCTCTTCAGGCATCTTTTCAGAAAAGCATGTCCTTGGTGAAATTTAGATACTTCAGCAGCATGGAAAAGGGAAAACTCCAGTCTAGATTTTTTTTAGTATTACTATTTATAACAAAAGCCTGAACTATGAACTTAGATATACACTGATAATACAACAATTGTGTAGCAATAAATAGCTTGTGCTGCATACTCAAAAGATAAAAAGTGCAGTGCAAGGCAGATATGTCTCCTCAGTTTGTCTCCAAAGCCCAGGATAACATTATAGAAGTATAACTCAATTTCTGTGCCTTTTTAAAAAGCACATGTTGCGCAGCACCAAGTTTGCAAAGGATGACTGAGAAAGGACGACTGAGAAAGGACATTGAGCAGTACCACATCTGGCACGTTATCAGTCAGCCCCTCTCTCAACCCCTCCGCTGTCATTACATGTGATGTCCTTTCACACGCAGGCATTCTTAATGTGAGCCTTGTGATCAGTGACTGCCACACCAACTCACACCCAATGATTTAAGAAATAATAGTCAATAATCATCACAGTCATTTGATTGCAAGTGGCATCTTTCACTGCCTTGAAATGTCCAGAGCTTCTGAAACTTGGTGTTTGATGCAATCACGCAATAGCCAATTTGTGCAAAGCAATAGATTTGCGCTACATAGATGCTGCTGCACCCGCTGAGTTTCTCCAGCTTTTTTGTGCAAAGCAAGACCTCCTCCCAAAGAGCAATAAACAACTAGATCATTGGGTTACACAGAAAAGCTGGAGAAACTCAGCGGGTGCAGCAGCATCTATGGAGCGAAGGAAATAGGCAACGTTTCGGGCCGAAACCCTTCTTCAGACTGATCGGGGGTGGGGGTGGGTGGGGACAAGAAAGGGAAAAGGAGGAGTAGCCAGAAGGCTGGAAGGAGACAGCAGGGAGCTGAGGAAGGGGAGGGGACAGCAAGGACTAACAGAATTGGGAGAATTCGATGGGGTCATTGGGTTAGTGTTGGTTAAAGGATTAATGTTATCCGTTCCATACTCTGCTGCAAATAGTGGCATCCTTTTTTACAATCACCTGATGTAACACTCATATTATCATTATAGAACTTGCAGGTGCATAAGAATAACTGCTCCTGGTACATCTACAAAATTTCTTGCAATTGGAATTGATCGCATAACCTTCTGACTCCAGAATGATAACAAAGAACAGTGGCCAATATCCATGGCTTTCCCTCCATCTTGAAGATGAAGCTTTCTGTTGCAATGATAGGACCTTTGCAAACTGCCGTTCATCCATCAACTGGGCAACCCATATTGAGGGCATCCAGGCCGTCTGACCTTATCCAATATTCACATCTTCAGTGTTTTCAAACAGATTACTGGCAAACGATCGATCAGGAAGGTTGCAGTGTGATGTACTTAGATACGAATACAAAATGCTACAACCAAACCTTGTACACAGTAACTGCCTTCAAGAGCATTTTGAGGAGTATTATATCATAGAAACATGAAAAATATGTGCAGAAGGCCATTTGAGCCAGCACCGCCATTCATTGCGATCATCCACAATCAGTAACCCGTGCCTGCCTTCTCCCCATCTCCCTTGATTCTGCTAGCACCTAGAGCTCTATCTAACTCTTTTAAATTCTTCCAGCGAATTGACCTCCACTGCTTTCTGTGGCAGAGAATTTCACAAATTCACAACTCTGGGTGAAAAAGTTTTTTCTCATCCCAGTTTTAAATGGCCTCCCCTTTATTCTTCAACTGTGGCCCCTGGTTCTGGACTGCCCCAACATTGGGAGCATTTTTCCTGCATCTAGCTTGTCCAGTCCTTTTATAATTTTATATGTTTCTATAAGATCTCCTCTCATCCTTCCAAATTCCAGTGAATACAAGCCCAGTCTTTCCAATCTACCCTCATATGGCAATCCTGCTATCCCGGGGATTAACCTCCTGAACCTACACTGCACTGCCTCAATGGCAAGGATGTTCTTCCTCAAATTAGAAGACCAAAACTGCACACAATACTCCCGATGTAGTCACTCCAGGGTCATGTACAACTGCAGAGGAACCTCTTTACTCCTATACTCAAATCCTCTCGTTATGAAGGCCAACATGCCATTAGCTATCTTCACTGCCTGCTGCACCTGCATGTTTACTTTCAGTGATTGGAGTACAAGGATACCCAGGTCTCTTGTGATTAGTTAAGCAGGATTTCACCTTCATAAATCCATGCTGACTTGGACCAATCCTTTTACTGCTATCCAAATGCGGCGTTATTACCTCTTTAATAATTGACTCCAGCATCTTCCCCACCACCGATGTCAGACTAACTGGTCTATAATTCCCCATTTTCTCTCTCGCTCCTTTCTTCAAAAGTGGGATAACATTAGCTACCTTCCAATCTACAGGAACCGATCCTGAATCTATAGAACATTGGAAAATGATCACCAATGATTTCTAGAGCCACCTCGAGTACTCTGGGATGCACACCATCAGGCCCTGGGGATTTCTCTGCCTTCAGTCTCATCCGTCTACCCAATACTATTTCTCACCTAATGCAAATTTCTTTCAGTCACTCCGTCTCCCTAGATCCACTGTCCTCTAGTACATCTGGGAAATTGTTTGTGTCTTCCTTAGTGAAGACAAAACCAAAGTCTATGAAAGTAAGCATGCAGGTACAGCAGGCAGTGAAGAAGGCGAATGGCATGTTGGCCTTTATAACAAGAGGAATCAAATATAGGAGCAAAGAGGTCCTTCTGCAGTTGTACAGAGCCCTAGTGAGACCACACCTGGAGTATTGTGTGCAGTTTTGGTTCCCTAATTTGAGGAAGGACATTCTTGCTATTGAGGGAGTGCAGCGTAGGTTTACAAGGTTAATTCCCGGGATGGCGGGACTGTCATATGCTGAGAGAATGGAGCAGCTGGGCTTGTACACTCTGGAGTTTAGAAGGATGAGAAGGAATCTCATTGAAGCATATAAGATTGTATAGGGCTTGGACACGCTAGAGGCAGGAAACATGTTCCCAATGTTGGGGGGGTCCAGAACCAGGGGCCACAGTTTAGGAATAAGGAGTAAGCCATTTAGAAAGGAGATGAGGAAACACATTTTCTCACAGAGAGTGGCGAGTCTGTGAAATTCTGTCTCAGAGGGCGGTGGAGGCAGGTTCTCTGGATGCTTTCAAGAGAGAGCTAGATAGCACTCTTAAAAATAGAGGAGTCGGGGGATATGGGGAGAAGGCAGGAACGGGATACTGATTGGGGATGATCAGCCATGATCACATTGAATGGCGGTGCTGGCTCGAAGGACCGAATGTCAATTGTCAAAGTAAGTACCTGTTCAACTCTTCTGCCATTTCCTTGTTGCCCATAATAAATTCACCTGTTTCTGCCTTTAAGGAACCCACATTTGTCTTTACTAATCTTTTTCTCGTAACATACCTAAAGAAGCTTTTACTATCCTTCTTTATAACCTTTTCACCCCGTATTGCCCTTTTTGTTACATTCTGCTGTCCTTTGAAAGTTTCCCAATCCTCTGGTTTCCTGCTACTCTTTGCTATGTTATACACCTTTTCTTTTAGTTTTATTCCATCCCTAACTTCCCTTGTCAGCCACGGTTGCCTCTTACTCCCCTTAGAATCTTTCTTCCTCTTTGGAATGAAATGATCCTGCATCCTCTGGGTTATGCCCAGAAATTCCTGTCATTGCTGTTCCACCGTCATTCCTGCTAGGATCCTTTTCCAGTCGACCTTGGCCAGCTCCTCTCTCATGCCTTCATAGTCCCCTTTGTTCAACAGCAACACTGACCTTCTCCTTCCCAAATTGCAGATTAAAACTTATCAAAGCTGATTTAATTTTAAAAAGGAAACAGTTAATATAACAGGTATTTAAATATGACAAAACTCTTTGGAATACATTAATTTATTTAACAGTTCTCAACAAAAAAGGTATTTTAAACAGCATCTTAACAATTTTTCTTAAAAAAGACAATCAAAAATTAACATGTGCATAAAGGTCATTAATTCAAAACCTTGACTGCTTTTCACTCTACATTCTACTTTGCCTGACGACTGATCAGTGACAATTTAAACCAGATCCTCACACTGTATACAACTTGAACTTTCTTTTATATATAAGATAATGTGCAAGAAGAAAACCCTCCTTCAATTGTTCGCCTCTTTACTCATATTTGTAATTTTACTCACAAGAAAGCAGCATCTAAAATGACATACGAAGCAGTAGCATTACAACATTACAAACTGGCTAACAATTTGTTCCAGTCACCTAAACCGCAGATTTACAGCTATGGAAGAGTATATATTTTCTAGTACATTCTAGCACTTTCACAGTCAATTTGTGATATAAATTAAGACAACTCAGATTATACAGTGCCTACTTGGGAGATTGAGTACCATTGCCAATATTTTCAGTGGTTTAATGTACAATTAAAAAAAATTATGTGCCACCAAGTTGCAGAGAATTCATCTACCAATCTGACGAACCTTTAAAAAATATACATACTTAACACAAGGAAACGTGTAGACTTTATGGTTTTTTGTTTTTTTAAATAGAGCTGTTGAAATTCATTTAAACGAAGCTTTCCTTGCTGTTTTAAGGTCATCACAGCTGATTTTTTTTTGTCTACAATCTGCCATTAAATTCATAGTTATTTTCCAGGAATTCAATTCAATAGGAAGACTAATTTTCTGCTGCACAATGTCTTCCTGTTTTTAATACAATGAAAAGGCTGCTCATATTAATTGGCTAAAACAAAATGGTCTTGTTAACCATTGTGGCTGTCAGGTAATATTCAGATAATGTTTTGTGTGGTTGACATGTGCAATTTGGTCCAGAAACAATGTAAAATATTGTTTGATAGAAGTTTAAAGCTAAATCGATTTCCAGCAAATTATACACTTTTCTATTCAGAAGATAGTTTCACATTTGTAATTTCAATACAAACTTAGTAGCTAACGCAGCACTAAATCATATGTCCACAGTCTTCACAACTGCTTAAATGTACATAACATTCACCTTTTCTGAATAACAATGGGCTTCTTCCCAGCATAAATTAAACTGGACTCCAAACCACAGAATCCTTTATTTCATTTAAAAGGTATTGCTGAGAAAATGTTTCACCCACCCCCACCCCATTCATTTCAAGAAACTTATTTCAAGTAGCCCCAAATTGAAAAATCAAATTTGAGGAATACATCTTGGTTGTTGGATTTGAACTGAACAGAGATTATACATTTATTACAGTTCAGATCACAGGTTGACAATGGACTTCAGCAGAAGAACAAAGTTTGCTTTTCAAGCAGTCTGGAGTATCCTGGAGAATATAATATCTACACATATGTTGTAACTCAACTAGATCAAAGTGCGTATGGGTTAGATTATCCACGAGAGTCAATAAATCCACACGTTGACTTGTGGCCATTCCAGATGACAACATCTGCGCCGTTCGTTCTGAGTACACCAGAGCTTTGCATAAACTAAAAAGTTATTCCTAAGAGTTGACCAGAATAAAAAATATTACAATCTATAATTAAAAACATATTCATTTCAAATCAATTTAGTAAACCGATACAAATCTTTAGTAAAAACAATATAAATATTGACTGAAAGATTAGTTGCACGCTTCCTCTGGTACCTTATTATAATACATTTGTATATTAGGAATGACTACATCAGTAGCTTGAGTACTGAGAGCATGTACAAGTCAATCAAACTTGATGTCAATTAAGCTTGCAACAAATGTAAGCCTTTTGTGATACTATTGGAAACAATGGCAGTCAGCAGATTTAGGCACTCTTCTGTAAAATAGTTGATTTAAGGCAGCAGCTGTACTGAGAGATAGTGGTAAAATAAGTGGCTAGTTTGTCTTCAAGGAGTTCGTGACGTACATCTCACACGGTTTCTGCCCAATTGTCTCTCTTCACAGTGGGCCACTTTGTTTTCCCCCCGAAGCCACGTGCTGTTTTTCAGTTGCGTTTCCATTGATCCTTCGTCATCAATGATTAATCCAATTTGCGAACCAAAAAAAAAAAATGCAGGCCACAGCAAGGAGGGAGGAGAATCCATAAACTGTACACTAACAATGAAAAGTTGCTGCTACTGTTTTGTCAGAGCTCTTCAACACTGGCAATCAACACGCCACTATTTCCATGCAGTAGTGAGAGCAGCACAAATGAAAAATGGGATGGAACTACAAATGTGATAAACTGTTTAGAAGGGATTATGATAAATAGGGATTGCACATCAACAAAACAGGCCAACCACTGTACAGTCTAGACATCTCTAAAGTCAATATTTAGTGTGATTTACAAAAGCATGCAACAGCACGTTAGGGCGAGCATGTAGGATGGCACAGGCAGACTATGTTTTTTAAATACCATCTGATAGTGAAGCCAATCTGCAACTACTTCACCGGGGTAGATTAACCTTTGGCATTGATAACGGCGTGAAATACTGTACTGTCGATTCACTGGGGTACCATATGAACTTACTTAGAATGGTGTTAATTGTGTTAGTGGCAAAATCAACCATTATATACATGCAGTTTCCTCCTCCCTCCTCATCTACCAGCCTCAATCTCTTAGCAATTGCGCTTTTCCCCCACCCCAGAAAACAGCTGCATGCAACCTCCTTCAATGCCTCGCCCAAAGTTTCAAGAACCCAAAGACCAATTCAGGAACCTGTAGTCCAGGGAAAAAGAAAGAAAGCACCATTACTACATTCAGTTGGGACAAACAAAAGATAATTAATTTTAAAAAAAGGTAACAGGAAAAACTCTCAAGTTTTAGGTTGAACTCCTTAACCACATAATCCCAAAAGAACGACAAAATTTCACACGTGCTTTGAAAGGTGTTACATTAGATCAACTGTAATCAGGGTTTCATTTTGATAACTCGCAAAATAATTATCAAGCATTAATAGCACAGTAAAATACAGGTTAAGTTCCATTTTTAAAATAACGAAACAGGAATCTAATGAACACTTTAATGGGCCTCTTCAGTGTCAATACTCAAAAGTTATTTCTTTTGGATCGCTTATAAAAATGTTTTGCTTAAAAGTAACAAATAAAGCAAAGGACCGTTTGTTTATAAATCCTCATACTTCTAAAGCTAAAAGATTATATTCTAATAAAAATTCCCAAAACCTTTGCTTTAATAATCAATTAAAAAAAGTAGAAAATACCAAGACCCTTCACTTATATACATATTTACAAAGTTTAAGGCAACAGGAATAACAGAAAGGATTGATCATGTAACAATTCTAGTTTAACAGTTTCCAAATACTATGTCATGTTATAACTCAGGATCTGCATTCATGCACAAAATTAAACTTAAAACATTAATTAGCTCAGCTCACATGGTGAACAAAGAATTATGTAACAGGAACAATGTATATGAATTCATACACTGTTCCTCACTAGTCCTTTAATTTTAAATTATTTCAATTTTCCCCGACTATAACGGGATTTCAGCAGCAATATTTATATGTAGGTCACTGCACCTTTACTGTTTCTCTCTAGAGTAATATCTACATATGATGTTGGCACATAGCCTTCTTGTCCATTCTGCTTCCGTGCCCTTGTCCAGCCATCACCTTTATCTTCTTCAATGACATACAATACCTCTCCTTCGTTCATTGATAATGTCCCTTCATTTTGACCTGTAACAGGGGGGAAAAAAATGGAAAGGTCTGACTTCATTTACTTCATTCGCTGAATTTTACAGTTCAGAAAAAGGGCACCTTGTCTATGGTAATTGTGTTACTCCTTGCATAGAACCATCCAATTAGGTCCACAACTTGGATCTTGCTCAAAAGAATTGTCCTTTATGCCTGTAAGCTGGCAATTATTAGACTCAAAACCAGTTACACATGGAACACTGAGCCTCTCAGGGGACATGTATCAAATGTACAGGTTAATACAGCTGTAACAATATTTTTGCTGATGTAATGAAGGGTCAAATGCCAAAACTCTGTAGATTTAAGCAGACATAAGCAGAATGCACTGGAAACTGGTTGTATAAGGCAAAGCAATAACAATACCACAAGCTACATAGATCTATGACTCTATGGAACTTGGACTTCAATTTTGGGGATCAAATAACATAATATTTTCAATTAACATATTTACGTGGTTGAGAGCCGTCCATTGTGGTGGATGGCAAGCTATCCTTGTGAAAAACAGAACTGGCCTTGACAACACTGGTGTGGAAGTGTCATCATTACAACACATGACAGTGCTGGAGAAATGGGGAGAATGCAACAAGCAGGGAGGGAGAAGGCATAGCCTAGATGGTTGTGAGAATCTGTGAGCTTGCAATGGATATTAGTCGTTAACCTGTTTAAGAAGGAACTGCAGATGCTGGAAAATCGAAGGTACACAAAAATGCTGGAGAAACTCAGCGGGTGCAGCAGCATCTATGGAGCGAAGGAAATAGGAAACGTTTCGGGCCCAAACCCTTCTTCAGACCAGTCCCCTTTCATGGAAATACAGCAGTAACAAAAAAAGGAAGAATCAAAGATAGACTAAGTGAGAGAGAGAGCTGGGCAGAAATCGGCAGTGAAGATGCAGAAAGCTGTAAACAGCGTTGATACAATCCTCAATACGCTATAAACTCAGAATTATCTATTTGCCGTGACACAGGGATTATTTCAGTTTTGTCCTTTGGATTACCTGGAAAAGTTCATTTGCAACTAGAGAGGCAGCAAGATTCTGACACAGTAAAAAAATTAAAAACTTGCATTATAGTCGTTGGACATTTATAGGGGATATAGCAGAGAATTTAAACTGGGGTGGTGAAAAGAAGACCTGAAATAGGCTTGGAAAGCAAGATTAACGGGCCTGTCCCACTTAGGTGATTTTTTCGGCGTCAGTGGCGACAATTCCTGCTGTCGTAGGTGCTGTCATAGGTGTTGTCGTAGGTGCTGTCATAGGTGTTATCGTAGGTGTTATCCTGTCGTAGGTGAATTCCATTAAAACTAGTCTCTGGCAGTCGCCTAAAGAGTCTCCTAAGTGGGACAGGCCCATAAGGAAACCTTTTATAAGTATATTAGCAAGAGGGCAGCTAGGAAAAAAATGGTCCCCTTTGTGGGGTCCAAAATGAATACATTACATAGGTAGTTTCCAGGGAGAAAGATGGAGGATGAGAAGTTAGAAGAGAGGAATGCTGATAATCTAGAACATGTTTAAATCAGGAGTGAGGAAATGTTAACGATATTGGCACATATTAAAGTGAATAAATCCCGAGGTCCTCACAGAATCTATCCCAGGATGCCGAAGATATAGACACAAAAAGCTGGAGTAACTCAGCGGGACAAGCAGCGTCTCTGAAGAGAAGGAATGGGTGGCGTTCCGGGTCGAGACCCTTCTTCAGACCCGAACCGAAACCTCACCCATTCCTTCTCTCCTGAGATGCTGCTTGTCCTGCTGAGTTACTCCAGCTTTTTGTGTCTATCTTCGGTTTGAACCAGCATCTGCAGTTCCTTCCTACACTATCCCACGCTGCTATAAGGAACAAGAGAAGTGATTGCTGTTGCACTGAATGAAATGTTTTGGTTAAAATTCGCAGGGACAGGATTTATGTTCACTTGGAAAAGCAGCGATTGGTTAGGGGGAGTAAAATCCTCTCCCACAAAACCAATTTTGAATTTTATTTTTGGACGTGGCGACTAAGAAAGCTGATGAAGGAGGCCAATAGATGTGATTTGCATGGACATTATTAGCAAGGCTTTTGATAAGGTCCCACATGGTAGTCCGGTCTAGAAGGTGAGATCTAAGGTGTATGGGCAAACTGGATCCATAACTGGCTTGGTGACAGGAGGCAGAATGGTGGAGGGTTGTTTGCCTGACTGAAACTCTGTATCCAGTGCTGTATCACAGGGATTGGTGCTGGGCCCTTCACTTGTCATGTACATACATGACGTGGATGAGAATGGAGGAGGTATGATTAGCAAATTCCCAGTGACTGGAAAATCGGTGGAGTTATAGATAGCGCAGATTAACTAAGGATAGAGGGACATAGATCGGCTGGAAAATTGGGCATAGCAGCGGCAGATGGAAATTAATCCAGACAATTTGTGCTAACACATTTTGGAATGTCAATAATAGCTGCACATACACAGGGAACCTTAGTAATGTTGATGTACGGCGAGACTTTGGGATGCAAATTCATAGTTTCTTGAAAATAGCGACATTGGTGGATAGGTTAGTGAACAAGGCATTTGGTATGGTGGCCTTCATAGCAGAAGTGCTGAGCATAATAGGTGCAACATCATGTTACAGGTGTACTAAACATTGGTCAGGCTGCACTTGAACTATTGTGTACAGCTGTGGACACCACGCTATCAGGAGAAGGTAGTCACAAGAGTGTGGATGGTGGAATCTTGAAAAAAAAAGACATATTGCTGGAGAAACGCAGCAGGTTGGACAGGACCCATGGAGGGAACCAGACAGACAATGTTTCAGGTCAGGACTTTTCTTCAGACTATTCGTATTTTGCATGTGGTAGCGCTAGAAAGAGTGCAGAAGAGATTCATCAGGATGATGCCTGGAATGGAGGGCTTTAGTTACAAGAAGACAACGTTGATCTTAAAGGGGTGACCTTATAGAGGTTTACAAGATGAAGATTACCAATAGCGCACAGAGTGTCTTTTTTCCACCAAGGTAAAGAAGGTACTTGGATAGGAAAGGAGTAGAGGAATACAGGGGAGGTGCAGGCAAATTGATTGTGTACAGCTCTAATGTGGATTCAAACAAAAACCTAAGATACTCTTCCATCTCCAATGCAGTTGTTTTCATTGTGGATTGTTCACAGAAAAAAGTCTTGAATTTGTTTTGCCCTCGGCAGATGGGAATGGAGTGGCAAATTTCCATTAATAATACAGGCCAAATAAAAATGATCCTTTCTCGAAAACATTAGACTTTAAAAAGTAACAATAATATAAAATTGAGATCAAACTAAGATTTTACCATCAAATGGGTACAAAGATTTGCAGTGGCCAATAGCAGGTAAAGGCTCGTCATCTTCAAATTCATCATCAAATTCAACAGAACGGCGTGGTTCAGGATATCTGTGGTGTGCTTTCTGCTCTTGGCTTGGATCATCGGTATAGCTCCCATCAGGGCTGATTAAAGCAGACAACAGTTATTGATAAACTTCCACATACTTAGACTTGAAAGTAACTAGATGAATTTTAAATGTACCCATTAAAATAAAATGATTCGTGGAATTTTCAAGAAAAATCCTTCAAATTTTACGTTGCAACAAGCTTAGCTCCCTAAGTTTTTGTAAAATAAACAATAGGTGTAGGAGTAGGCCATTCGGCCCTTCGAGCCAGCACCACCATTCAATGCGATTATGGCTGATCATTCCCAATCAGCACCGAGCTCCTGCCTTCACCCCATATCCCCTTACTCTATCTTTAATAGTCCTACCTAGCTCTCTCTTGAAAGTATCCAGAGAACCGGCCTCCGCCGCCCTCTGAGGCATAGAATTCCACAGACTCACAATTCTCTGTGTGAAGAAATTTTTCCTTGTCTCTGTTCTAAATGGCTTACCCCTTATTCTTAAACCGTGGCCCCTGGTTCTGGACCAAATGGAGGATTAAAAGAATCACCTTATACAAAGTTATTCTAAATAGTTTAGATAGTACTTTGGCTTTGGTTTTCTTGGTTGAACACTTGTCCTGGTGTTATACCACATACTTTGTGTTTTGATTGTAATTTAGTATGTAAATCACTGGCAATAACATGCTACGATTTGAAACTGTTCTGAGGTGTGGGTCTAAGTTGCTGGCCATCCACTAAGAGTTTGCTCAAGTATCCCGCCTCCACATGAAAATTCAATAATGACATTATCTACCATACAACTTCCAACTGATTGGACCGTCTTGGCAATCTAGTCTCAACTGGTTGATTCTTCAAGAACACAATTCTTTTAAATGGATATTAAATATTTTGCAATGTGAACTTTAAAAAAAAGGATATTCTGCAATGCCGACATCAGTTATGCAAGTCCTGAGAGCTTGGAAAGATTTGGGGAATATTAATTACAAGCACCAAGCATTAGCGTCCAGGACATTCCTCTTTCGTAACATATGATTCCGAATGCTTTATTACTTTTGTTGTGGAATGCCATGCTGATGCCAACAATGGTTGTCATTTTTGACAGAAAGCAGGCTCCAAAACCTAATCAGATTTTACAAACTGCTACAAATGATAATAGGTTCACTTTCATTGGGAATAGAATGCACTTTGTAATCAAGCCACTATATGCTAGAAATAGAAGACACTTTAACACGTTTGAATGTTTCAAGACATCGATTGGCTATGAACACGCTTTACATGTTTTAGAACTTGTATTCATTGATACAACACCATTCCTTCTTTAATATGGTTTTAAATATCTGCCTTCTAAAAGTATCTATCTATCTATCTTCTATTTAGAAAACATTTGACACAAGTCGATAATCCACAGTCAGTTCAGGATTTACTGTTCAATTTGTTGTTGAACAAGTTGTTGAGATACTTCTTTTGTTTTCAGTTGAGTAGTTTGCAAAAAAAAGCTAAGAAAATAAGTACTTCCACAACAAACCCCAACAGCATTCAAACTTTGTGTTGATAAAGTCAGTGATTTTTGTGAGAAAAATGCACCAAAACTAGTTTAAGTTATTTAACTCATGATGTTCTAAATCCATTAACAGTCACTGGTGGAAGGCATACCTCTCTCGCCCAGGTGTTCCATGATGGTTAGTTTCAATGGGACGTTCAAACGCAGCACCACCACTTAATCGTCTATCTCCTCTTCCACACGTTTTTTCAACCTCAGCAATCCATGCCTTAAAGATATTAACATGGTATCAGTTAGCAGTCATGTGTAGAAATAAAGAACTGCAGATGCTGATTTATACCAAAGATAGACACAAATGAGTAACTCAGCGGGTCCATCATTTTTACTCCCGAGATGCTGCCTTACCTGCTGAGTTACTCCAGCACATTGTGATTATCATCAGTTAGCAGACAGATCATTTAATAACAGCTTCTGTTCACAAGTGTCTAGAGTAAAATATAGATCATAATATCAGCGTTTTATCAGCACAGGGTGTCCCGCTCCCTGCCATGGATGCCCTCCACCACAAACGGTGTCTGAGACGGGCTGGGAAGATCATCAAGGACCCCTCTCACCCTAACCATGGACTATTTGCCCTCCTCCCATCAGAGAGGCGTTACAGGAGCCTCAGGTCTCGCACAAGCAGGCTGAGGAACAGCTTTTTCAATAACACCATTACACTGCTGAACTCACAGTCCCGTCGCTAGCTATCTTTTATACTCTCCCATCTGTATACATTTATTTGCCTATGTACCAGTTTAATTCATCCACAGTGCACATATTGTTTAACCAGTATTTTTATTTCTACTATCTTGCACTCTGACCAGACGCTAAACTGCATTTCGTTGTACCTGTACTCGTATTTGTGCAATGACAATAAAGTTGAATCAAATCAAATCAAATTATAACACAATCAGCTCAATA
Source organism: Leucoraja erinaceus (assembly GCF_028641065.1). Classification (NCBI taxonomy): domain Eukaryota; kingdom Metazoa; phylum Chordata; class Chondrichthyes; order Rajiformes; family Rajidae; genus Leucoraja; species Leucoraja erinaceus. The sequence continues at coordinate 9,391,680 of NC_073386.1, read as the reverse complement.
TATTGTTTAAAATGAAATAAAGCTTTAAGCTAATGTTATCACAAAATATATTTTCAGAATAGCATCCAAAATACCTGCTACAATAAGCAGGCTACCCGTTTCTCCTCCTACCAAGAGGTACTTCAGTTCCTCTGCTTATGACCCAGAAGTGAAAGCATGGGCAAGTGACCTATTACAAAAGATAACCCAAAAACAAACTCGCTACTTTCAGTCCATTGAATAGTTGCCCCAATTAATTAACTACTCATTAATATTTTAAGCTTTAAACAGGAGCTTAGTTTTGATAATGTGTTGATAGGCACCATTGAACCCAAACAACAATGAAGCAAGTTTCCAGCAGACTCAACAAAAAAAAGATTATCCTTAAGATTCTAATTTTAAACAGTGCTGAAGAAGTACAGAGCCAAACCAAGAAGCCAGCTTTCATCTGCTGGAGACATCAGTTGATCACAGAATCAGACACCCAACATCTTCTCCCTATTATCATGGTACTACAGGTGCACAACCTTTTATCCGAAAGCCTTGGGACCAAATATTTTTCGTAATTCGGAATTTTTCGGCTTTCGGAATGGAAGATTTTTAGCGTAGATTTTAACGGTTGGCTCAGTGGTAGAGCGCTCGGCTCATATTCGCAAGGTCGCGAGTTTGCGCCTCGATCCCGGCAGTTACTCGATCGCGAGTTTGAGTCTTCAATGTAGCTTTTTCTTGCAGAATAGGAGAGAATAGGGAGGGTTAGGCTGGGATCATTCTCTGCGAGATGATCTTAGTGCGGGATACAAGTGTCGGAGAGGTGCACTGACTGTGTGGGCAGAACTTTGGAAGTGATTGCCCACCATTCTCAAAAGCCACTGTGTCTCCCTGTTCCTCCAACTCAGGAGGAATCCGCTCCCCGATGGGCCGCTACGGCGACAAGTGGCAGTTCGCCCACAGCCCGAGCTGCGCCACCCCAAGAACAAGACGTACCTTGCACACCATCAGCTTCTGCTCCTGGAGTTGGAGCGGGGCTGGGCTGAAGTTGCTGATCTGGGATTTCCGTGCTTGCAGTGGGCCTGGGGGTCGGTGTCCCGATGAGGGGTCGCAGCTCAGGCTGTGGGCGAACTGCCACTTGTCGCCGTAGCGGCCCATCGTGGAGCGGCTTCTGGTGGTCCTGACGTCTCTCAGCTCCTATCCAGGGGGTGGCCGGAGACGTCAGGACCAACAGGAACCCGCTCCCCGATGGGCCGCTACAGTGACAAGTGGCAGTTCGCCCACAGCCCGAGCTGCGGCCCCTCATCCGCAACCCGGGTTCCTCTGGAGTTGGAGCGGGGCTGGGCTAGAGTTGCTGCTGGCTGCGAGTCTCTTGGATCTCCATGCTTGCAGTCGGTGTCCCGTTGGTCCTGACTTCTCCGGCCACCTCCCTGGACGGGAGCTGAGACTGGGAACTTTACCGCCCTTGCCCCCTTCCCTCCGCAACTGCAAACAACCCCACTTTCCTGTGTCAGCAACCCCAAGAACAAGACGGACCTTGCACACCATCAGCTTCTGTCCCTACGGGGAGCGTGTTCCTCTGGAGTTGGAACGGGGCTGGGCTGCTGCTGGCTGTGGGTCTCTGCGATCTCTGTGCTTGCAGTGGGCCTGAGGGTCAGTGTCCCGTTGGTCCTGACGTCTCCGGTGACTGGCACTGACCTGCTGGCATCGCCGACGTGAAGACAGTGCAAAGCCCCCGCGCCGCTGCAATGGGCGGGGAGCTGGAGAGGGGAGGGAAGGGGTCACACACATGGCCTGGAAACAGAGGGGTGTAGGTGGGGTGAAACTGAAGGGAGCGACAATCTGCTGCTGCCTGCCCGCTGAGTTAAAAAGTTCCCACGCAAGACTCACGATACACTGTGTATCGTGAGTCTACCATGGGAACTTTTTAACTCAGTGGGCAGGCAGCAGCATATTGTCAATTATTAACCTTCCCACGCAATATACCCTCACCTTCTCTTTTATGAATGGGGATTTAGTTCCCCTTTCTTCGAGGACCGACCGGAGGTTCCGCTGTCACCTCTGCGGGCCGCCCTCGGTGAACGTCTTTAAGGACCTTTCTTCAAGGACCGAAAAAATGTCCGCTTTTCGTTATTTGGAATTTCGGATAAAAGGTTGTGCACCTGTACTAACATCTGCCTCGCTCTCCCCTGCCCATCAAATCCCACCATAACCTAATTCTAACAAGTCATAGATTCACCTGGCAGTGGAAAAATACTGAGCACAAGGCGGCATGGTGGTACTGAGCTACTGCCTTACAGCGCCAGAGACCCGGGTTCAATCCTGACCATGGGTGTTTGTTTGTGTGTACGGAGTTTGTACGTGCTCCTTCAATCCTCTGCTTTTTCCCTGCCTTGTCCAGAACCAACTATTATTTCCCAAATACCAACAAGTTGAAGAGCTAACTCAGCTCTGAATAAGTGCAAGTCATACCTGCGAGCTAAAGCATACAACACATGTAGAACTGTATAGCCACATTCGTACTCAAATATACCAAAAGAAAACATACAAAAACAAACACAATGCATATCCGACTTCCAAGGCCATGTTGTCAAGATGCAACGACAGCTTTCCAAGTTACCTCGTTCTTTTGAATCTCGTAACGTAGTCTGTCAATGTTGCTCATGGTCTCTGATATCTTTGGGTGCAAACTACCAGAATCACCCATCTGGGGATTTCGTTCGTAAACATCTTTCATTTTGTTTAAGGCATCTCTGTTAAAATGCAATGCAATTATAAGTTAATGAATCATCTCATTTAAAATGCATTAAAAGTGGATATCGGTACCACTCCAATTTTCATTTTTAATGTTAAGATTAGAGTTTTAAAATCCAAATTTCATATTTTTATTTAGATCTGTATTGCTATTCATAATTTCTAGAATCTACTGCAGTAAATTAAATAATTATTCAAGAGTTTTTAATTCAGTGAAGTTCTTAAAATTACAACACAGCATTTAACATAGTAATAAGTAAGTACACATTGATACCAATGGCATATATTTTTCAATTTGGTTTAACGTGCTATATAGTAGACATCGAGTAGACATAGCTTTAAGTAAAAGGGCAAAGTTTAAAGGAGATGTGCAAGGCAAGGTTTTTTTTTACATAGAGCGTAGTGCTTTGAACACGCTGTGGGTGGTGGTTGAGCCAGATAAACCAGTGGAATTTAAGAAACATTTTGATAGGCATATGGATATGAAGGGAATGGAGGGATGTGGATTATGTGCAGATGTATATGAGATGATCTTGACCTCATGTTTGACAAAAGGGTCTGTTCTTGTGCTGTACTCTTCTATGTTCTAAAATATAAAAATGTCTTTCACTTTTAAACTTAAGCCAGATTTTCCAATTTCAGTTAAAATTCATAGTAAACTACGTTTAACCACTTGCAATCACACTTCAAATTGTGAGGTCAACCTACAGCAAAACCCACGTCTTAAAATGCATATCATAACAGGACCAGCCTATTAGTTACATGTCTCTGCCGGCTCTGCTGAGTATATCCAGCATTTTATGTCTCTCTTTGGTTTAAACCAGCATCTGCACTTCCTTCCTACAAATGTCTCTACTCTGTTTTACTGAATGAATAGATAATTCAATATTACATGATATAACAGGAGCCCAAAATTGAGTTTTTACATAAGAATATGAAATGTTGATGGATGTTTAAGTTTCTTTTGATAATCAGCTGCAATTTAAAAATTATGTTCTCCCATAACCGTGATTAAAATAATTGCACAAGGAGAAAACTGGATGTGTTGGGCGTAACACGGAAAATCAAGACTGCGAATGGGAGACATATTTGGGTTGACGCTTGTTCTAACACTGGGCAGATTGAGAATGTGATAAGAAAGGTCTATTCATGGCAGCAGTGAGCAAGAGTTGAATCACTACAGTGACAGCTGAAGGATGAGTGCAATAAAACAAGAGCATATTTGAAGGTAGTCCAACTGAAAGAATTATTCTAGGAAGCAAATGGACACAAAATGCAATGTGACTGTAACAGAATGTTATTGTAACAGATAGCATGATGTAACATTATTGGGAGAACCACATGATTATAATAGTGATCACGTAATGACTCTGAAAACTAACACAATAAAGAAAGAAATATGAAGGTAATCTTAAAGTTAGACAAAAGTGCTGGAGAAACTCAGTGGGTGCAGCTGCATCTATGGAGCGAAGGAAATAGGCAACGTTTCAGCCCGAAACGTTGCCTATTTCCTTCGCTCCATAAATGCTGCTGCACCCGCTGAGTTTCTCCAGCAATTTTGTCTACCTTCGATTTTCCAGCATCTGCAGTTCCTTCTTAAACACAAGGTTAAATATGAATGTTTAAAAATTAGCCTTCAGAATAATTTTGAGACTAATTACAAATCCCATACGAGAGAAGGGATCAGCGGTAATTTTTCAAGATGATGCTTCTATTTCAGATTTTGATATCTGTGGTATTTAAAAAGAATCCGAGTTGTCTTTTCCGGAAAAGCCATATTTTATTCTCCCTTTAATACCACTATAAATAGCAGCACCAGAGAATGCTCAAATTATTGTATCTCTGATGTGTTGTTACCTCACACCCACTTTCCAAGTTGTAATCTACTTTCTAGCACCTTACAAACAAACTTTAAAACAGCTGTCATTGCTCTTAACAGTTAAGCATTAGTTTCATTAGTGGCTGGCATTTGTAAGCTAACATCTCATTTTGCTATATCATGAATTTTGTAGTTCAACTGTGAAGGAGGTTGCAACAGTACCAATTATGTGTGAAGCCTCGTAAGTTAGTGGTCAATGTAAACAATTGTGCAATACATCGGACAAGAAAAGGCCAGAAGCCGAAAATAAGAACCATAGACCTTTGAGGCTAAAGTTCTAAAGGCACCAACAACCCAATGGTCACAGAGTCTTACAGCGTGGAACCAGGCCCTTCGACCCAACCTACCCAGACTGGCCAACATGTCTCACCTACATTAGTCTGGCCTATGTTCCTCTAAACCCGTCATGTCCATGTACCGGTCTAAATTTCTCTTAAATGTTGCGATAGTACCTGCCACAACTACCTCCTCATTCCATACACCTACCACCCTTTGCGTGAAAGAGTTACCCCTCAGATTCTTATTAAATCTTTCCCCCTCATCTTAAACCTACGTTCTCTGGTTCTCGATTCCCCTACTCTGGGCACGAGACTGTGTGTCTACCCGATCTATTCCTCTCATGATTTTAAACACCTCTATAAGATCACCCTTCATCCTCCTGCGATCCAAGGAATAGAATCCTAGCTTACTCAACCTCTCCCCATAGCACAAGATCCTCGAAACAGCCTCGTAAATCTTCTCTGCACCCTTTCCAGCTTGACAACATCTTTCCTGTAACATGTTGGCCAAAACTGAACACAATACTCTAAATTCGGCCTCACCAATGTCTTATACAACTGAAACATGACCTCTCAAATTCTATACTCAATGCTCTGGCTGATGAAGCCCAATGTCCCAAAAGCCTTTTTGATCACCCATCTACCTGTGATGCCAGTTTCAACGGACTATGTACCTGCATTATACTTAGGTGACCATTTTTCACGTGTAAATTCTAGGGAAAGGTTATTAAAGCTTTCAGAACACTGAACCTAATTGTATATATTCACTCCTTTTTCAGTTGGGACTACTAAAGAGCCGGAAGCACACATCTTGGCTGCTTGACAAGTCCCCAGTTTCGAGGCAACAAGTGAAGTTGGTGTAGCCTGATTACTGGCCCAGGATGCATCACCTAACCTAGTCTCCATCAAGTATTGAGTGTGAGAACTGTGTCTAATATGGAAAGATTCAACACCAGGCAGCACTTTTACCTACCAACCATCATAGATTTATTTCACGAAACAGCATGGAAACAGGCGCTTCGGCCCACCAAGTCTGTGCCAGCCAATTCACACTAGTTCTACGTCACTTCACTGTCAAATATTAAATTACCACCTTAATCAATCATATTCTAAAAGAGTCAGTTCTGTTCACATACCACATGCACTTCACGCGAACAAAACACAAGGCACTTGTGACTTCATCACAAAGTCAGCGAAAATAGTCACCATTTGATGGTCTGCTTTTTAAACCTAAAAACCTGTTACCTGAAATGTAAATTAAATTTAAATTTCTGATATTAATTAATTCAGCTAAAGTATATTATTGAAATTATCATTAATACTGAAACTGTGGCCTTTTCCATGGTTTGTTCCCAACATTGTTTAGAAATAGACTAAAAATAGACAGCATATGATGTGCAAGTTTCATCACAATGCTATCTTCTGGAATAAGTACAACTTAGCCTGCTCAGACCTTTGGTCAATTTCCTTCTGATGTTCCTTGTTAAGCTCGTCAATCCTTTGCTGAAGCTTCTTGCGCCTCTGTTCTGGTGGCAGGTGACTAAAGTCTTCTGATGTAGTGCCCTGAAACAAAGATTGAACCATTTTTTAGTCACATTTATTAACTTTGAATTTACTGTCAAAATATTGCCATCAAATGTGAAAGCCAGCATTAACTTGGTTGCAGGTAAGTTTAAAGCGGGTGATTTGGAACAGCACAATAAATTCTGTAAATTCACCAATAGCAGTGAGATTTCTTTTGCCACAGTATCACGACTTTGTTCAAAAGCATTATACAAAATGAAAATATGCTTTGAGCATGCCTTTTAATAATATAATCACGCCACAACAAATCACATCTCAATTAAAACGACACATGAAATGCACATCAGTTTAACAGATAGCATTTATCGTGGCACTCAGAACCCCCCAATATGTTTCAATGTAATTGCTCACAGTCTAGACATGATCCCTTGCATTGGAGTTGATCATTAACAAGTAATTCAAATGCAGATTTCCCCACAACGGGCCACCGTCATAAAATCGGTATTTGAGGTTATTAACGTGCAGGTGTGTTATATCTACATAACCTATTTCTTACAGCAGTATTGAATTTGAAGTCATCAATCCACTGTTGTGCAGAAGTATTGCAAAAGGTTAGAGTAAAACAAAAAACATGTACTCTATAGTGTTTGCATCTGGAACAAGTTGTCTTCACATTAGAGTGGCAAGATTTGAGTCTGGCAGCTGTCATTTACAGTGGCCTATTTTCATTGTGGTATTCGAGCTAGTGTCCACGACACTAAATGACACTTTGTATACAGAAAATATTTTTTTATTCTGGATGAAGTGCGAGTGAAATGAAATCATAGCTCATGTTGGGCACTGTCATTTCTGTTAATTAGATGTGGGACAACCGAGAGAACAAAAAGTACTAACGCTCAAATCCACTATTATGTGTTCAGTTTTGATATGAAGTTGCAGACAGACAATGTGGGGTGGATCAAAAGGAAGAGATAAAGCTGCATTTCAGTGCAATTGCGCGCACACACACACACACACACACACACACACATCTAATAATAAAGCAACAAAACTGCCTGAGGGAACACTTTAGGGAAAGCTTTTCAACTTGCTACCCAGCTGACATTGCGGATTAGTCGGCTAATTTAGGTTACCCATTTTGAAGGAAAACAAGGCAACTCTGCCAGGACAAATTCAGCAAGATGTAGAATTAATAAACATAAGCACAATGAGTCTCAGGCACAAGCTTTATCAAATATTGCATAAATAACAGGTTAGAGAAACAAATCAAACGCAGCTTAATTTTCAAACGCAACACAATTTTGAAGACACTTCAACCATAAACACTTCCACAAAAGCAACACCAAAGCCTTGGGTTCAAAGTGCTGCTTACCAGCTTTATTGAAAGCTTCACAGTTCATATGGAGAGAGAAAGGAATCAATATAAATGCTCTCCATCTGTACCAATTATAGCTTTACATAATGTATAATCAGCATCAAATGCATTCAAGCTGCTGCATCCCCATGTGACGTAAATACGCCAGTTTCAGCACAAAAATTGAAGAATGCCACACGAAATTTAAGGAAAGCAAGCTAACCCTTTTTAAAATTAGATTTTCTGATTCTCTTTTTCCCTTCGAGGGAATTATTCCCTCCGAGGCCTTCTGAGGGGCACTTTAAACAGTTTATGTATGTATTGTTAGGTCTGTGTACCATTGTATGTAGCACATTAGTATCTGAACTGATGTACATCACTTTGGTCAACGTGAGTTGTTTTTAAATGTGCTATACAAATAAAATTGATTGATTGATTATTCAATTCAAGTCTTTGTGGCAGGCAAGCTAACCTTAGCCACTCAACTGATTAGTCTCTATACGTTTAAGAGCAGAAAGTGTTCCTGCCCTACTACAATTATTCATGACCATCAGAATTGTATGCTTGTAGATGATGTACGACAGGAATGATCACTTGTGTCGGAAGGAACTGCAGATGCTCGTTTCAACCAACGATAGACACAAAATGCTGTAGTAACTCAGCGGGACAGGCAGCAAACCTGGAGAGAAGGAATGGGTGACGTTTTGGGTCGAGACCATTCTTCAGTCTGAAAGTCTCGACCCGAAACGTCACCCATTCCTTCTGTCCAGAGATGCTGCCTGGCCCGCTGAGTTAATCCAGCATTATGTGCCAGTTTTAGGGATAATCTCTTAATGGATTAGCCCTTCTGTAAATGACACTTGTTAAACATGAAAAGTGTCTAGTTGGGCATCAGAAAGAACACTCTCCTGTGGTTGGAGTCCGGCTATGCATAAAAGGCTGTAAAAGAAGGCAAGCTATTAATCTCAACCTAAGCTTATGGTAGCAGGTCAGGGGTGTGCTCAAATATCTTTGGCTGCCGTTTCAACTACCTTTCTAATTCACAAAACAGAAATAGGGATTGGATGCTCATCCCTGATTGCCATCATTTTTTTTAAATGTTTAAAAAAATATTTTTATTAGAAGTACTGTAAGTTACATTAGTACAAGCCACATATATCTTATTACATTTATTGTACCCCTTCATTTCTTAAGCTTTAAGGAAAGACAGAAATAAAGAAAGTAAAGAAAGAGAGACGTGTTAGTGTGAAAGAGTGATCAAAAAGAAAAACCCATTAAACAAAGAATTAGAGAAGAAAGTTAAGAAATAGGCCATAGAAAAGAAAAAAAAGAAAAAGAAACACAAGCTCTATTATAAATACCGCGCAAAAAGGGATATACCAACTTCATATTTTTCATCCCCCCTTACCAGAACCTGACACCATTTCTTTTTTAAAGTATTGTTGCACCTTATACTTGTAGTAAGTCGATAAATGCAGACCACGTCTTTTGGAAGTGGTCTGATTTGCCTGCAAGGAGGAGTCATATCTTCCAGGTGTAATGTTTCAAACATATTTGAGATCCACATATTTATTGTTGGAATAGGAGCATTTTTCCAGAATTTAAGTATAAGCTTTTTTCCCCGTTATTAACCCATAATTAAATACCTTTGAAATACATTTAGTTCAGGGCTACCTTCCATTGTTCCAAAGATAATCCATTCTGCTTTTGGTATCAGTTTTATTTTAAATAATTTTGTGAAGATTTCAAAAATGTCAGTCCAGAATTTTTGAATCTTTGTACAAAAAACAAACGAGTGCACTATAGTAGCTTCTTGAATTTGGCATTTATCACAAATAGGTGAGACGTTAGGAAAACGTTTATTTATTTTGGTTTTTGAATAGTATAATCTATGTAAGATTTTAAATTGATAATAATAGTAATAATAAATTTTATTTATTGGGCGCCTTTCAGACATCTCAATGACACCTTACATAGGTTAACAGGAAATATAAACATATAATCAGAATAAAATAAATAATAAAGACATCACAGAAACACAAATTAAAAACAGAATTCAGTCCAAAAACAAAAATCAAAAACACAATGTGAAGAGAGAGCAACGGCAGCTAATTGAATTAGAATGTGTCTTACGTTAATCGAGCATTTATGCACATATAGTAAATGTTTATCCCACCACTCTTTCGAAATTTTTATAGCTAGTTCTTGTTCCCAGTCTCTTCTAATACCATCGGTTGATGGAATTTCTATATTTAGAATGATGTTATACAAGTATGATATTAAATTTGCTGATTCGGCCTTTGTCTTCATTGCTTCGCCCAGTAAATCTGGTGGCATATTATAATAATCTTGTGTATATTTTTTCAGATAATCACATATTTGAAAATATTTAAAATAATGATTATTTCTCAAATTATATTTTAATTGTAAATGTTGGAATGATAATAATTTTCCAGTTTCATACAAGTCTCCGAGCGTTTTAATTCCTATTCTTTCCCATTGTGTGAATGATTTGTCCATAATAGAGGGTTTAAACGACAGGTTATTAACTATTGGAGATAAAAGAGTTACATTTCTTAATTTTAGATTATATTTTATTTGTTTCCAAATTCTAATTGTACTGTGTATAATTGGATTTTTATTGTATTTTGTGTTATTCAGGTTCATTGGTGAGAGGAGGATCGCTCCAATATTGCAAGGGGAGCAGTCCTCTCTCTCCAATACAACCCAATCCACCTGGTGGGCAGAATTGTCCAGCAGGTGAATCATATTTTTGTTATTTACTGCCCAATGATAGTACATAAAGTTAGGTAGTGCTAAACCGCCCAATTCTTTGGGTTTGCTCAAGTGTGTTCTTTGTATTCTGTGGGATTTATAGTCCCATATAAAATTTGTAATGTTATATGGGACTATACATGTCCAGTTTAAGGACATGGTATATGGTAGGTATATAGGAATTGATTGGAAAAGGTATAGGTATTTGTGGTAGAAAGATAATTTTTATAGCATTTATTCGACCTATTATTGCCTATTATCATCATATACAGTTCAAATTTCAATTCACAGGACCAATATTTGCAGAACTGAAGAGAGTCCACCTTACCAATGTCAGCTAAATCCATTCTAGTTAATTCCACATCCCAGCTCTTAGTCTGCAGCTTCAAAGTTAAAGCACCTCATACATATATGCAAGATTATATATATATTTTTTAATGCTGAGGATCTCAGGAGCTATCATCCTTTCAAGCAACATCTTTTAAAACATTCATCAAAGAAAATGAAAATCCTCTTCTCTAATTCTGCTGTTATTTAACAAATTAATTAACAAAATGGAGACTGCTTGTTGTCAGTAGACTGGGCGTCATTCAAAGTTTCGGCAACTGACCTGAACGAATACGCTACAATTGTTACCGACTTCATAAGGAAATGTGTGGTGAGATATGTTCCCATAAAGACCATCAGACTGTTTCCCAACCAGAAGCCCGAGATGAACAATGGAGTTCATAATCTATTAAGGACCAGATCATGGGTATTCATGTCTGGTAAAATAGGATCATATCGGAAGTCTAAGTACGAACTCAATAACGCCATCAGAAAAACAAAGATGCACTATCAATCTACTATACGATGCGATACAACTTTATTTTTCCCAGGAGTGAAATTGATCTGCCAACAATCATAAAACACAAGATAAATGAAACATGAAACTAAAGTGACGAGTGAAAAGGATTGGGGATGTGCAAAGATTAGGGGGGGAGGGGGGGGGGGAGTCTACCCCACGACCGAAGGGGGAGGAGTTGTACAGTAGGATAACCACTGGGGAGAAAGGATCTCCTGTGGCGTTCTGTACTGCATCTTGGTGGAACCAGTCTGTTGCTGAAGATACTCCTCAGATTGACCAGTGTGTCATGGAGGGGGTGAGCTGTATTGTCCAGGATGCTCCGCAGTTTGAGGAGCATCCTCCCTTCCAAGACTACCTCCAAAAATCCAACTCCACCCCCAGGACGGAGCCAGACTTCCTGATGAGCTTGTTAATCCTGTTGCCGTCCGCAGCCTTCGCCCTGCTGCCCCAGCACACAACAGCGAAGAAGATGGCACTGGCTACCACCAATTGGAAGCCAAAGATATTACTGCAGACTTTGAAGGAGAGGAGCCTTCTCAAAAGGTACAGCCAGCTCAGTCCCTTCTTGTACAGGGCCTCAGCATTCCTGGACCAGTCCAGTTTACTGTCCAGGTAAACTCCAAGGGATTTGTACTCTTTGGTAAACTGCACATCCACACCATGAATGGAGACCGTGCCATCCTGGATATTTTAGGGAGGGATGTTGGCAGCAGTAACCAGAATTATCAAAGTATCATTCCAAGATAATGTTTTTGAAGCTCACATAAAATATTCCAGAAATACTGGTTTAAATTTTATGGTTAAAATATATTTTACATTGAAGAACATGGCTAGGTGACCTGAAACATCACCCAGCCATGTTCTCCAGAGATGCTGCCCGACCTGCTGAGTTACTCCATAGAGTCATACAGCATGGAAACAGATCCTTAGGCACACCTTGCCCATGCTGACCAAAATGCCCCATCTACCTGCCTGCCCACGTTTGGCCCATATATCCCTCTAAATCTTTCCTACCCATGTACCTGTGCAAATGTCTTCTAAATGTTGTACAGTGCCTGCTTCAACTACCCCCTTTTGCAGCTCATTCCATATATCTACCACCCTCTGTATGAAAAAGTTGCCCATCAGGTTCCTATTAAATCTTTCCCCTCTTACCTTTAACCGACATCCTCTGGTTCTTGATTCCCCTACTCTGGGTAAAATAATCTGGGTCCATCTGATCCCCTCATGATCTTATGGACCTCAATAAGATCATCCCTCAGCCTCCTGCACTCCAAGGAATAAAGTCCTAGCCTGTCCAACCTCTCCCTTTAGTTCAGGAGCTCAAGTTCTGGTAACATCCTCGTAAATCTTCTCTGCACTCTTTCCAGCTTAATTTGTCTGAATAAATGACTTCATTTATATCCGCCTTGGCTCAGTTGATGGCATTCTCACCTATAAATTAAAAGTTGGATTTGACATCCACTGCTGAGACTTGTGCACATAAATCTTTACATTCCATTGTAGTTTTAGTGCATTCCAGTGCAGTTTCCAGGAGAATCCTGCCAGACTGAAGATGCCATTTTTAAGTTGGACGTTAAACCGAGCCTACATTTGTATTCTTGGGGCGTACAAGAGATGTGTGATATTAATTTGAAGAAGAGTTCCCCAGGGTGCCCTGATGAATAATTAACTTCCAGCCAATGCTTTTAATCTATCTCTGCATCAGCATACTGGTGCCTGTGGGATATTGCTGGGCATATTTCATTAATTGCTACGATGCAGTAACAACTACACTTCAAAAGCATTTCACATGCTGGACATCAAGATTATAAAAGTTTAAGCTACTACCTCCCATATTCATTCATATTTATTTAATGAGGCATGCCAAATAAAAATAATTGCATTTCAAATGAAATATTATTGGTCAAAAAAACTCTGATGCACATTCTTATCACAATTTGGAGATTGAAAATATTGTCCACACTGGATCGGTGTGAAAGGGATGCTACAACTTTAAATGCTTCAAAATTCAGCACTGCACATTAAAAAAAAAACAAACACATGCACACTTTCAATACATAGCCTCTTGGTCACATACAAGAAATGTTATACTGACCCTTTCAAAATATCTTCAATGTAGGCAGCTGTTGGACAACAGTTATCACAATGAACAGCACCAAAGACAACGGTCATTTTGACTCATGCTTCACAGTTGCAAGATCAATTGGGAAAACACAACAGGAACCGGAGTGGACTAGTCTGGCTTGTGTGTTGTAAAATATCACATCATGGAAACAATATTACTTGAATAAAATAAAGTCATATTACGTCATCCTCTAGCTTAGATAAGTGATTTCTTACCAGGGGTCATCAGACTCAAACATCCTTATAAATTGCTTATAAAGATGTGAGACAACCCACTGCATGCGGGTCACAGCTTATTGAGCCACTGCAACAATTTGGCAGAATAAGGGTAAAAAAGGCAAAAACATCAACCATTATTCACAGAGACTCGAGGTAACAGCAAATGAAAAATGTAAATGCCTTTGCCCGATGTTATTTTGTTCCCCATTCAAGTGCTGGACACAAGTAAGGATACTGTGAACCATTCTGGTACCAAATGCCGTTCAAACAAAATCATGCAACATTGTTATAATTTCATAAAATACAAGGATGCACCAAACAAAATCACGGTGGAATCACACTCAATTCGCCTTTATATAAGAAACGTTGTCATAAAATAGGGCTTTTATGGTTAGCAGTGAAATATAAATAGTTACCTACATTTCACTGCACATATCCACTATGGAAAAAGTTATAATTTAAAAAGTTAAAACATTATAATGTTATAATTCAATTCAAATTCAGCTGTAATTCAAGGCTCAAAGTTTATCGGAGATCTTGTCTTTTTGGTTAATAAGTAAATGTGGCAGAAGAGAAATTGGTTAAATGCTGATGCAATTGATTATGGCCATTAATTGAAAAAAGCTGTCGAACTAACCACGGAAGCCCTTGCACATCAGTCACATGCTACAATCCAAACGGTTTTAAGCTTATGTTCAAAATAAACCAACTTACCCCTCTTTTGAAATCCTTGAAAGAAGGAATTCGGGGTTTCACTGTCTTTATTTCATTCATACAGTAAGACAGTGGATCCCTGGAAAATCTAGGAGACTGGGGGCCATAGGGAGTCGAGGATGAGCAAGATGGGGCAGGGGAGAAGTGAGAGAATGACAGCTAACATGAAAATAAAGAAAACAATAAAACTACAAACAAAAACAAAAAAAAATCAAGAGGCACATCAGCCAAGTACTATGGTTCTAGATGGCCACATTAATTGTAGTGAACTATGCATGTTTCCCCAGAGGTTATGTGCAATAACGTGCATCAGAGGGTGATGGATTTCTGTAAATGGATAAATTATGTGGTTGCAGCTAATCTTAGCTTTATTATTTGCCACCAGGTGATAACTGAAGCGTAGGATGCATGGGGTGTCAACAACCTTAAAATTAAAAATTGGAACTGGATAATTTCTCAATATTTTACCAGCAGTCGCCATTTAAATCAAATAAAATTATCAGCTGGCCACAGAAATAACATAAATGACTCAATCTAAACAAAAAAAACCACATTGAAGCACATGCATTGCTCTGTTCTCAAGAGTAATCATTGTATGCATTAACACACGTTGCCATTTACCCTAAAGCATGTCTGTCAGCACACAGCAATATATGTTGGAACATCACAAGTTAAATTATTAACAGATTGAAGTTCAAATTGACGTGATTCTGTTTTTAAAAAGAAAATACTTTAGTGAAATACACAAAATCAATACACAAATTGCAGAAATCGGCATTAGCTCTGTAAAAATAGTAGCAGTCTACAGTAACAATACGTACCGCGTAAATGTACACAAAACTAGACGAATGGAACAAAATTACTCAGTTATTTTTCAACGTGAAATGCTCTGATTTATGAAACAATAGCATAGGATAATTTATTGAAAGGCTGCACTTTAGAAAAAAACAAAGAACATGGCCTGTTTCACTATACAATTAAATAATGGCTGGATCATATTTTATCTCCATATAACCAAACGTCTGTTTTACATTCTATATTATTCTCATCCAACAAGATTGAGGATTCTCATAAATAACGTGCTCTGATATTATTCATTTGTCCCTTTAATCAATGATATATTACAAAATTCAATCACATTTATCAGGCATCGCATACCTTTCCCAAAAAAAAATGTTCAAGGTAAATTCACTCTGTCCAGAAACATGGACCAAAAATTTCCCAACAATAGATGTTAGGCTAAAGGCTCTATAATTCCTGGATACCCCCTCTCACCTTTCTTAAATGGGAAAATAATCTAAGCAACTTTAAGATGAAGGAACAGTTCCTAAATAATAGAATGATTAAAGTTGAGGCAGCTTCAATGTTCTTCACAGATTTTCTTTTTCACCTAAAGATAGAAGCCATATCACGTGATAAGAGTAGAACTAGGCCATTCGGCCCATCAAGTCTACTCCGCCATTCAATCATGGCTGATCTATCTTTCCCTCCTAACCCCATTCTCCTGCCTTCTCCCCATAACCTCTGTACACCAAGAGTATTGTTTGAGTCATTGGTCCTCTTTGCACTTGTTGCACCTACTTTCTTTAAAACTACCAAGATAAAAACCATCTTTTCACAAAGCTTTTCACTGTATCTCGGCACATGTGACAATAAACTAAGCCAATCTGCTGCTGAGTACAGGCCATCCTTCAGTTTTCTTCATCAGTGTATTTGGCTTAAATTACTCATGGACGAATTACTTCCGATTCAAGTTTTTGTTCCTCTATTATAAATGTTTACGCAAAGTCATTATTCTGCATTGCTCCCATTTTCTAATTCCTGTTCCTACAACAGGATCACCACCGACTTTGCAGGACCAATAAAAAAAAATGTTTAATTGTAAAAGTTAGTATTTTCTTTGATTTCTTGTGTATTTCTCTCACTTATAACCCCACAGTATGAACATTGAATTCTTCATTTTTAAGTAATACTCCCTTTCTCTTTCCTGTGCCCCCCGTGTGATCCCATTTCTCCCCATATATCACCCCCTTCACCCCTCTCCCCCCCCCCCCCCCCCCTTATACTTACATCCCTCTCTCTAGGTGGTCATTTCACACCTCGTCTCTTCTTGTCTGACAGTTTTGTCTCCTCTGCATCGCCAGCCTCTGTCACTTACTCTACCCATCTGCGAATCAAACCTCTCCTCGCCTGTATCCACCCATCACTTGCAGGGCTTCGACCACCCTCACCTCTTTTGCAGCTTTCTCCCCATTACTACAATCAATCTGAAGGATCCTAACCCGAAACATCACTCATCTATTCCCTCCACAAATGCTGTCTGATCCGCTAAGTTACTCCAGCACTTTGTGTTTTACTCAAGATTCCAGCATTTGCAGTTCCTTGCATCTCTCAAACTCACGTGGTGCTTTCCCATCTCTCTCTCTCTCAGTCTCTCTGACACTAGGAATATTGCTAATTTTTACTTCTTCATATACCTTTTCTACAGCTCTCAGCCTAACTCTCATCTCTAACTCCCATGGTCAGCAGAGCTCTTTTTCCTTAAAGACGTAAATTGGTCCTGTAACACATTAATTTCTTATCACTGATCAGTTTTCAGTGATCTAATGATATTTTGAACATTTACAGATTCGACCGTTAGACTGTCAAAGTCTTGGAATATAATCTAAGAATTGAGCTAAATGTTTTACTTTACTTCCTCTCAGTCTATAACATGATTGCTATCAGATAACTATTCATACTTTGTTTAGTCATTAGCTAAAACTTGCTAATGACTTATTCTTAAATCTATTAGGGTCTTCTCCCCTATTCATGCTAGGATTCCTCCATTCATTGATATTGCTTTACAATCTACCCCAACTATCCCTTGTGCTATTTTAAGATCATAAGAGATAGGAGTACAATTAGGCTTTTTGGCCCATCAAGTCTACGCCGCCATTCAATCATGACTGATCTATCTCTCCCTCCTAACCCCATTCTCCTGCCATCTCCCCATAACCTCTGGCACCTGTACTAATGAAGAAGCTATCTATCTCTATCTTAAAAATATCCACTGACTTTGCCTCCACAGCCTTCTTTTAGTTTATTTAGTTTCGAGAAACAGCGCGTGAACAGGCCCTTCCACCCACTGGATTCGCGCTGACCAGCGAACCCCCCCACATTAACACTATCCTACACCCACTAGGAACAATTTTTACATTTACCAAGCCAATTAACCTAGAAACCTGGACGTCTTTGGAGTGTGTGATGAAACCGAAGGTCACGGGAAGAACGTACAAACTCCATACAGACAGCACCCAGAGTTGGGATTGAACCTGGGTCTCCGGCGCTGTATTCGCTGTAAGGCAGCAACTCTGCCGCTGCGCCACCGCAAAGAATTCCAGATTCACCACCCTCTGACTAAAGACATTTCTCCTCATCTCCTTCCTAAAAGAACGTCCCTTAATTCTGAGGTTATGACCTCTATTCCTAGATTCTCCCATTAGTAGAAACATCCTCTCCACATCCATTCTATTCAAGCCTTTCAGTATTCTATATGTTTCAATGAGGTTCCCTCCTCGTTCTTCTAAACTCCAGCGAGTACAGGCCCAGTGCTAACAAACGCTCATCATTAGGTTAACCTACTAATTCTTGGGATAATTCTTGTAAACCTCCTCTGGACCCTCTCCAGAAACAGCACATTCTTCCTCAGATATGGTGCCCAAAATTGCTTACATATTCCAAATGTGGCCTTACCAGCGCATTATAGAGCCTCAACATTACACCCCTGTGTATGTATACTTGAAATAAATGCTAGCATTGAGTATGCTTTCTTTACTACTGATTCGGCTTGCAGATTAACTTTTTGGGAATCCTGCACCAGCACTCCCAAGTCCCTTTGTACCTCCAATTTCTGGATTCCCACCCCATTTAGAAAATAGTCTTCGCCTTTATTCCTACTATCCAAATGCATGACTCCACACTTGGTGACACTATATTCCATCTGCCACTTCTCTGCCCACTCTCCCAGCCTGCCCAAGTCCTTCTGCAGAGTCCCTGCTTTCTCTACACTACCTGCTCTTCCACCTATTTTTGCATCATCCGCAAACTTTGCCACAAAGCCTTCAATTCCCTCGTCCAAATCATTAATATAGAACATGAATAACGGCCCCAGCACTGCCCCATTTAACCATTTTGATTAGATCACACAGCTTCTTACACTAGGAATACAAACCTAACTGTGTAATTTAAACCTCCAATGCACCTTTCCTAAAGCATGAATAAAAGCAGGGACAAATAAAGCAATGCTGCAATAAAGATAGACAATGCTAGAAATATTCTTCAGGCTAATAAAAGATAATCGATTTTAACATTAACCATTTAGCCCTCCAAGGATATTAACTGATCTGATGCGCATTTCCATCATCTACAATTGTTTTCCTTTTCAAATGAGTATCACACATGGTTGGATTGGTCATCATTTCTAAAGGTCGTCCTGTATGTGGACAATAAATGCTGTGATTGTTGGTACTGTCCACGTCCCAAAAATGAATTTTAATTACGTGGGGTTTTTCCAATGTAACGCTAACGCAGCTTTCAATGTGCTTATCCATCAGCATAAAGACAAGATCCATGGAACGCCCTTTGGCAAAAAATATTGAACACATTAGTCAGAAATTATCCATGCCGACTCTCTAAGGAGCCAATATTTGCCCAAGTATCCAGTCACACCAGCACTGATGAGGGATTCCAGATATGTCTTCACAATTTATATTAGACTTGTGGGTTTGTGGTTACTTGGTTTCTCCATAATGTTCTCCCATAATAGTGGAATGAACATTATAAAAAGGATTGTAACATTATAATTAATACAAAACAGCTGCTCACAATGGAAACACAAATTTACCTTGTTTTTCTTGCCAAAAAGCCATAGTTTTCCTTTGCTTTTTCCTGTTGTATATTTTTGGTCTCCCCTCATCTCTTGTTTATTTGCACTCAGACTGCCATCTGATACTGTCCTATAAATATTCTGACTAAAGTCTTCAAACGGAAAGTCTCCAGGTGGTTCAAAACCCGACTTAAAGGATTCCACTACTATCAAGGAGTCCTATAGTGGAGAGAAATCGAGGTTAGTACATTTCGAAAAGTAAGCATGTCCTAATGAGAGACAATTCCAAAGGCATTAGACCATTCTACCATCTTCCCATATGACAATATGGACATACTTTTCTACCGAAAAGACATAACAGAACTAAACCCAATCCTGATCCTGCTCACAAACCACTTTGAAGCTTTTCACTG